>NC_141537.1:29007500-29182500 GCF_021556685.1 Rattus norvegicus | reverse complement strand
AATATCCTTTATGTTTAAAAACCGCTTCCAAATGAATGGTAGTAAAGGCGGGAAGGCTTCTCAGGAGGAGCAGAGGACGTGGGTGGGGATTTTTAAAGAGTCGCAGGATATCAATAGTTACCACCTTCTGACTGCTCAGTCCTTCACTGCACGGGGAGGCTTTGGGCTACTCTGGGTTTCCAGGCAACTATGCCCTGCCACGAGCAATAATAAAATTATGATTAAGATACCTTTAGACATCCTTTGAAGCATTCAACATACTCTGAAGGCTGCCGATGACTGTACAAGGAAGGAGCCATCGAGACCGGCCTTGTGACCTTAGTGCATGGGCAGGGGTTGTGGATACTGATGCTTATAAAGCCGTGGCTCCAGGAGGAGGACTCCCTAGGGTGACTGCTCACCTGCCACTTTCTCACTGTGTGACCTCAGGCAAGCTTAACTTTTCTACCCTTCAGTTTTCCACGTGGGAAATGGAGAGAACCATTCCATGGGTTTGCTGTAAGTATTAAATGGACCAGTGTTTAGAACCATTCCACACTCCCTCTGTGGACGTCGGTAAAATCCCACACAGGAAAGGTGGTGACTGACCAAAGTAACAAACACACACTGGTGTGTAACAATTACTTTCATTACAATTAAGGGCAGGTCCACAATCCCTGGGGTTGGCCCTGTATTCAGAGTAACAGTTCGGGAGGTCAAGTGACGCTGGGTCCTTCCCCTGGTTGACAAAGAGGAAAATGGAAGGCTCTGTAATGTGACAGAGACTAAAGCTCTCGTGAGTTGTGCACTGGCAGTGTTCACTTTGTGTCTCCAGTGCACATTAAATACAATTTTAGGCTTGTCTTTAACTCGTGCTCACATGTTCATGCTGCTTGGTATAATGAATGGCATTCTTCCGGCCCCGTTTTTGTGAAAGCGTTAAGATGTTCCCTCGTACCCTAGATGCTAATGTGATGTGCCCCGTCTCAAAAAAATATGATTATGCATTTCTGCTTCTTAAATTGGATAATAATTAAAATCTTCAGCCTCAGGGAAAAAGCATATCCACTGAATAATGTTAAAAGCTTCTATTTCTGCTGCTTTGCCAAATGTTCTAAACGTCGTACTTCATCTGTGTTACTAGCTACAAATATTTCTGCCCAACTACGCAATACGGTTAAAAGAACAATGCTGTTACAGTTTCACAAAAGAAAATACTCTGAGATTGTAACAATATATATGGACTACAAAATTACGTGTTGGAAAAACATGGCATTTATAAAAATTAACTTGAAGAGAATCTGATGTCCCTCTCTCCTGAAATCTCACTGCAGGTTTCAGACTGTGGCCAACTGACAGTCCGCTGACAGGGACAGGGCGAGGGCCTAAAGTAATGGCATGAATGGAAGTGTGTGCGGCATCAGCGAGGACCTCTTGTCATCACATCACTGTGACCCTCTCAGGGGACAGATGAGGAACAGTTCCTCCCATGCCCTCCTCTAGAAACTGGCTCTTTTCCCAGCCCTTTTTAATCCGTTTGAGCTTTCGGCCTATGCATGGGAGGAGTAACATCATCTTACCCAGAAGTACAATGGAGGGCAAGACAAGCGCAAGAACAAAGTTTGGCGGCGTGTAAAAGCGGTAGTACTCTTCCGCAAACGCGCGTTTCCATCCGTAAATTAACACGTGGAAGGTTGTGATGAGCAGGGCGACGTAGCCAAGCGTAGACTTGGGAGAGGAAGAGAGAAGAGGTCCATTACTCACCCACATAACAACGTATGCAGACAACCTGTTAATGTTTCAGTCTTCCGTGACTGACCTACTAATCTTCTGAATTGAGCAATTTAAGGCAGTTGCATGAGTTTCATAGACACTTATTTACAGTGCAGGAATCTTGTACAAACCAAGTCGTATTGAATAAACTGGATAATCTCATTACTAAATTTATTATACACATGGATTTCCTATCAAAACACACATCAGTATTGTGTGATGTTTCATTGAATGGATTTATTTAATCTTTCCTTTGTGTTCAATGTTCTGATCTCAATTTTCTTCAACTATAAATTATACCACTGTAGAGCTCTTATATTTGGATTAATATCCTTGGACTGGTTCCTACTAGGATTGGTAATCAGAACATCTAGCTTTTCTCTTAACGGTATAGGTACGCATGGTGTCCATATGCTTTATAAAGGTTTGTACAGCTGTCGCTGTGACACACAACTGTGACCCCAGTACTAGGGAGGATGAAGAAAGAGGACTGCAAGTTCAGAGCCAGCTTGACCTACATCCCTAGTCTGAGGCCAGCTGGGGCTATATAGTGAAACTCTGTCTCAACAAACAAGCAAATTAGTGGTGGAGATTATCCAAATTGCTACATGTCATCTATAAAACCATGTAACAGTTTAAACACAGGTACACACAGGTGTTAGTATAAACGTATCTACTACATTAAACACCAATGAGCAATCTCTTGAGTATACACACACACACACAACTACAAACATAGATACTAGTCAATAAGAAAAATGATTAAACTCAAGAGTATTACTATGCAATGTAGGTAACAGTTCAAGCACATGGCTTATCAACCATGATAAACAAGATGACTTGAATGCTTTAGTCGGTCATTTTATAGGCTAAAAGGTTACCATTCTTTCAGTTCCCTAAATTATTACATTAAGGTTGCTTACTTTGACCAGTGGTTTATATGAGTATAGTGATGTAATGTCTAAGTTCACTAGGAAAACATCAGCCCTCTAGCAGGCAAGATGTTTGCAATTACTTGTCTAACTTTATGATCATAGGTGTCTGTCTAGCACCTTCTATCAGAAGGCCTTAATTTCCCTTCAGGCGTGATCAAAGGGAGAAAACAAATTTAGACAAGGGTTGTCCTTAATTAGAAGAAGGTTTCTGCATGACTTTAAAGGGGTGAGTTGGAGGGAAGTGGTTGGGAGGGGCTATGATAAAGATACTTGTTTATAGCATTTTCAAAGAATAAAATTCTCTTTTGGGACTTCCTTAAAGCAGTCCAGCATTTGGTATACGCCTTTAACCAGCACTGGGGAAGCAGAGGCAGGAGGATCTCTTCGAGTTTCAAGCCAGCCTGGTCTACAAAGCAAATTCCAGGAAATTTTCAGGATTGTTAATACCACATAGATAAATTGTCATAACACCTTCTCCATTCACCCCCAAAACAACAACAAAAACAAACAAACAAACAAAAAACCTCAATAGGCAAGGGACAAAATAAAACTTAGAATACTGCCAAATGACACTACTATATATGTTGTATAGGCTGTGCTGTACACTGTCTGGATCAGAAAGTACAAACTGTGGCCATATAACTAGAATCCAAATCGTTTTTGTGTTTGTGTTTAGATATGTAAATGTGTTATGCAGATATTAGTGGAGACAAACGTTTAGCTTTTGAAAGAACTCAACGGTGAAATCCTTTGCTGCCCAATGCATTTCCAAACAAACCCCGTATACCTGAATAAAACTGAACTCCCTCCAGTTTAAGGCGTTGCTCACTGAAGGGATGGAAGTGACTGCCAGCAGGGACAGTAAGCCCAGGCTCATGATGCCGAAGGAGATGTACATCTCGATCCTCCAAACCTCTTCCTCATTCCAAGCATTTTCAATATTCGCATGAACCTGGCAAGAAAACAACCGTGAATTTCCTTTACTTAGGAGAACGACAGCTGACTCTACACACTGTTCACCCTTGGTTGAAGAAGAACCAGACTGTTTACGATCATCTTTAAGATTCATAGCCTTGATCCAGCATGACGGACCATTGTGGAGAACCTGTTCTTATTATCCCAGGTGTAGAGAAAAGGGACGAGCATGTTAAAACAGGACTGAGATGCCCTCCTTTCAAGTGTGTAAGGGGGCAGGGGGAGGGGCTAAGCCTATGACATCGTGTTCACAGTGAATCGCTACTGGATTCACCATGGGATGCCAGCTGGCTGGCTCCCAAGTGACAGAAAGAAGAATGTGTAGTCAGACTCTGTTCTGAGGTGCTTTTACAGGTTGGTGTACATGAGGCTGAAACGTTTTGGGTATGCGCTTCTAAGTTTAACCTAGAAGCCAGACAGGGACTTCAATGTTACTTTCTTCCTCATCTGCTGTCAGCGTCTCTCTCTTACCCTTCTTTCCTGGAAACTAAAAAGTCCTCAGGATAAGGATATGGAGCTGAATTGTCTGTCTGCCTGAATCACCCCACTAATATACCTTCCAAACTCCAGAAGCCCTCATCGATTTGCAGAATTTTTCTAAATATCCTTCCCTTACATTGCTAACACACTTTATGACTTAACTGTGAAATTTATGGCAATCTGCATAGCGAATACTTCTAGAATTATTAGTTTATCTACGAACAATATAATTACGGAATAAGTCAAGAATTGGACTCCTTCAGCTGTAATTTTCATTTAAATATGTTTCTCTAGGTGGAAAACATATTCTTAATACTAGCTTAGCTTTGTCTTGTTTTAGTTAACAAACATTCTTATTTAAAAAAAAAAGCCACCCCTACCAACATCCTGAAAGAACCTTTGGGGCTCCTGTGTTGAAAAAGCCCCAACCAAATTCCTGTCCACTAGCTGTGGGCTCATGCCTTTATCCCAGTACTCATATGACAGAGGTAGGCGGGTCTCTGTGAGTTTGAGGCAAGCCTGGTTTACACAGAAAGTTCTAGGCCAGTAAGGGCTACAAAGTGAGACCTTGTCTCAAACCAAACCAAACCAAACCAAACCAAACCAAACCAAACGCCCTCCCAAAGGCATTCCTCTCCAGTATCTACACAGCTATACAGAAGAGCAACGTCTACTGACAGAGACCCCGTGTCAGAAACCCAGAAACACTCTCCCTCCCCACATCTACCAAAGGGGAAACGCCATCTAAAAGCATATATAAACGTACACACTACTTCAACTCAGATTTCACAATTCCTACGAACGCTAGAGCCAGATAAACAGCAGGCATGCCCAGTACCTGCTGATAAGCCATGTTGAGAAACAAGTATCTTTCCGACCTCCTCATCGGTAAGCAGAGGCTGTAGGCAACGTGGACCACGGCAAAGAAAAAGCTCAACAACCCCAGCTGTTTCCTGCACTGTAACCAGGTGTCCAACCACGGCGGAAACCTACGGTACTTCGTTCCGTAATAAAGCTGATAGGCAGCTGCCAGGAGGCCTGCCAGGTATACCAGGGACAGCAGAGTGATAGCGACTATAGGCAAGGTTTTGTTCACAATCTCAATAGGAATCTTGTAAAAGTCACTCTGCTGGTTTCTGGCATAGGGATGGATCACATCCCTGACAAAGGAATAAATAAAGAAAAACGTGGCCAAACTTATGGCTACTACCACTGGCCCCCTCCAGAGAGTGAACAGTCGCAGGGGTAAATTTTCAATCTCCTTGGCTGACGACAAAGATCCCAAGTCGACGGGAATAAAATTCAACTGACGGGCGAGCTCAATAACCTGTTGTCGAGCTTGGATATTGTTGCTGCATATATAAACCTGTAAGAGAAGCCAAAAGGGCTTGTTACCACTGCTGTTCATACAAGTCCTATCTTCAATCACAAAGACTGAATGACTTCCTGTGAATGCCAGTGAATGGAGGAAAAAAATGATTATTAACCGTACAATTATTAAACAGACTTAAATTAAATACTACCATAGGTGTTAGTATCAGTTTTAGAGCAGTATCTTAACAATAACCAATCAAACGTGTCACATGTTGGTTAAATTGATTAGTATCTTAAAAGACTTAAAATACTGCAATAATAACTTAGAAAGCCTTTGCCACTTGTGATGAAAATGAAGTACAGAGAGCCTAGCGGTGACCTAGAAGGCTCTAGGAGGCCCCCCGTGACAGGGACGGTGCTGGAAGGGGAGCTATGCCTGCTTTTCCGGGACACTGGGGTCAGCAGCAGCTGCAAGGGAAGGCACATCCCTCTCCAAAGGTCTACCTGGCCATATCCCAGCTTCGCTTTGCTTTTCAAGTTAAATTATTTTATTTATTTCCGTTCCAGATGTTGCTCCCTTTCCAGTCCCCCCTCCCAGAGTTCTTCACCCCCTTTGCCTCTAGAGGGTACTCCTCCACCCCTCCCCACTTCACCCCCTCCAACATCCCCCTTTCCTAGGGCATCAAGTCTCTACAGGATTAGACACATCCTCCCCCATTGAGACCAGACAAGGCAGTCCTCTGGGTGCCACATAGCCCACGTATGCTTGAAGGTTGGTGGTTTAGTCTCTGGGAGCTCTGAAAGGTTCCGGTTAGTTGGGGTTACCATCCTCCCAACCCAGCTATCTAAGGGTGAGGCTGGAGCCCCTGGCTTCCGTCCCTAGACAACTTTTAATTCTAGGGATTCTGCCTAGCAGAGTGGTGGAAATCCAATTGCTTCTTATCCAGCAAGAGCGCAGATGAGCAGCGTCTAGACGGTGGCCTTTGCAAGCAAAATGTGAAAATCGTATCATGACACCAAGCTACCTGTAAAACTTAGGTTCAGAGGCCAAGTCATTAAGTATTTGTAAAACACTCGAGCAATTCCAGATAGACTATCATTTTCATTAGTGAGCACATAACATTGTGTCTTTATTTTTGATAATTCTATTTCCCGCAAGTTAACAATGATTCTACAGGTTTAATCTAAACGCAACGGGAACTGCCATTCTCTAAGACTAAACATAGCATCTCTACAGGAACTCTAATGATGTAACAGGGTGAGGAAGCTCGAGACTCCATCAATACAATTGAAAATTTGACAAGTATCTGTTGAGCCCCAGGTTCACTGCTGGAGTAAGCTATTGCTGTAGACAGGTAGATCACCTCACTCAGGCATAGAAAAAGATTGGTACAAAGCCTCTAGTACTGCCTAAGAAACACAGATTTCCCAATGTATCTCTGAAGACG
Source organism: Rattus norvegicus (assembly GCF_021556685.1). Lineage (NCBI taxonomy): Eukaryota > Metazoa > Chordata > Mammalia > Rodentia > Muridae > Rattus > Rattus norvegicus. Next base: position 29,175,596 of record NC_141537.1, on the reverse strand, counting down.
CGTGTACCCAGACTCTGAAAGAGGCCACACTGAAGTCTCGCATGCCAAACCTATTCACACAAGGGGGGAAGCACAGAGCTCAGCTCTTGGGTTTTAAATCTCAGCTGATGGTAGCCAGATAAACGATCCTCTGTGTGCTGTTGAACAAATATGGATTTCTATGATGGGAATCCTTTTAGAGCAAAGAAATAAGGAGAACATTTACCTTGATTTACTTCAGGTGTGAAATGGTGGAGCAAACCCTGTTTTCTTATTTGGAGAAAAGTCTATAAATGAGGATGCATTTTAATAATCTAGGGCTACAAGTGAGGCATGCGAAACTAAGGGCACAGGCACGATGAAGTGCCAATTATATAGCTCTTGTCATGATGCAGCTTGTAGCTCATGCTGAATTCTAATTTAATCACTGTTCCACAAGGTTGTTTCTTTATTCTGTTAAGAATTAAAGTGACCATGAATGTGAGCAAGTGATTATGTTAACTTTGTCTGATAGGCCCTGGTTTGAATTTGCCAAACATTACAGGATATGTTCTTAAAAACAAGTAAGAACGGACAGTCTCTAGAAGCTAGAGTGTGGCTTGGGTTCAAACACATGCTTAGCCTAGCTTGCCACTTCTGATCAGCAGCCCAGAGCAGTGGGCTAAACCTTGGAGGGATCATGTACAATTTCAAATACTTGAGCCAGAGATGGCAGCTTATGCTTATAACCCCAGTATTTCGGAGGCTGGGGGATGAGACTGCATCAAGTTTAAGGCCAGCGTGGACTAATGTGTGAACTTCCAAAACATTGGAAGCAAAAAGGAGGCAAGGAGAGAGAAACAGAGAGACTTAAAAAGGGTGGTCACTGTCAACGTGACTGAATGAGATCACCCAAGGGAAGATGAGGCACACTCCGGTGTGTGTCTGAGAGGCATTCCAGCAAAGATTAAACAGGGAGGGAAGACTCCTCTGAAGGTAGGCACACCATCCCATGGGCTGGGGAACCATCCCGTGGGCTAGGGCCCTGGACTGAATAAATGAAGAGAAAGGAGAGAGGCAGCAGAACGGTGGCTTTGCCCTTTCTCTGTTTTCTTCCCTCTATTTCATGAACAGCACTGTTCCGTCATTCCTCCACGCCATGATGGACTGAACCCTCTGAAACCGTGGGCAAAGCATATCCTCCCTTGAGGCTACTTGAGTCACGGCGACAGGAAGTACTCAGTATAGACTTCACGACCGTCATTCATAACACGAAATGGGAACACATTCAACTGTAATGAATGCAACGAACTGTCTTTTTAACATGTTTATTGCATGTAGTTTGCGCACATGAGTGCAGGCGCCCTCAGAGGCCTGGCATGGAGTTGGAGGTGGTTGTGAACTACCCAGTGTGAGTGCTGAGAACCAAACCCCTGTCCTCTGCAAGAACAGTATGTACTCTTAAGCCCCACAATTAATTGTCTTCACGAACAAAGATGAGAAAGTCCTTTTACCACAACCCTGAGATCTAACACCCTGGAGGAATTTTAAAGTGCCTTACTTATGTGTTTTCTTATAGACGCTTTTATTCCAGAAGGCTTAACAGAACCTGCCGTCTGCTTCATTCACACACTGAACTAGACTTGAATGCAGAGAATAAAGCTGAGAAATCTACTGTACGTCTGCCCACCTGCCCCAAAGCTTAAAGTCTGCGCTTAAAACAGACTTTACGCTCGATTTGCTATAAAAGCTTAATCCATGAAAAACACAAAGGTTGTTCTCAAGGGCTCCTAAGGGTTGTATGAAGTCCTTTCACCTTCAGAGATGAAATGCTGTGATATCAAGTATCTGCAACAAGGCAGGAAGGGAGAGGAGGAAAGGAAGGGCAGAAGGGGGTAAAATAAAAACACTTGCTCTATTCTTTAAGAATTCTGGAGGACGAATATACTGCGTCAGAGAATACACCAGCTAACGTCACCCTTTCTTTAATTAGCTGGTTATTACAGATAAATCCACATCATTTTATCAAATCCCCACATCAGTTTTGTGACGAGCAGTACGAGCTTACAAAGCTGGAATGTCGTCTTCACGTGATCCCTCACGGTTTTTCAAGCCATCACGAAAATGCCTTAGAACTCGGTTTACTTGACTACAGAATACCAAATAATAAAGTGAAAGGCTGCCTACCTGGCGGCTGGCATCCTTGGGACCTAACTGAAGTGCCCAGGCTGAGATCACATTAAACCCCTTGACAATCAGGGAATCCGGAAATAACGAAGCCAGGTACTCTGCATTGGATTCTGGGTACTGGTTTACTCTCATGTTGTTGCTTACATCAATGAGGACTTTGCCCACCAGCAGATGCCTCAGGTCCCACAGGGATGTGTAATGTTCTCTATGGATAGCCACGAATATTATATTTGTCTTCGTTAAAGCGTCTTCATGGTGGGTGACGTCTACCACATGAGGAAAAAACTCAGACGCGAACTTAGGATTTCTGCTTCCGATGACCACGTGATAGCCGCACCTGATAAGCCGAATGGTCAGAGACTTGGCAAAATCCCCACTTCCTATCACCCCCACGGTGACCTTCCTTGCGTCTTTGATACCGTTTATGCCATTTGGCAAAAACGTCTCCAGGGTCTTAGGGCTTCCCATCATAGAGATGGATTCCATGGTAGAGACTCTTCTAAGATCACCAGGAATGCCCTAGAAGAGAGAAAAGGGCATGTTCACCAAGTAAACCTATTGACAAACATTAAAAATAAAACCAACTTCTAGACACTGTAATTATGCCCTTCATCTCTAAGGACAAAATATATTTTGACATGCTATGTGACCCGGAACAGAGCAAGCACAACATGTAAGCTAGAGAGGATCTCACGAAATAGCAAAGCTAGCCGAAAGGCGATGCATCTGCTAAAGGGGGGCTTTGCAAGCGCGCACAGATACCTGGGAATCTTAAGGTGTAGCTTCTCACTCAGAGGAGCTGGAGGGAGGCTCCCGAGGCTGCATTTCTAAAAGAACGCGGCAGACGCTGCTGGACTCTGGAACTGCCTACGTGTAGTGAGGAGGGCCTAGGGCAAAGAAGGAATTTCACTCAGAATGTTTGTCAAAATCATCTCCAGCAAGCATGCGATCAGCACATCAGGCAGCAAATCAGAAATGACATCAGAAGCAGAGAAAATGACCTTGAACCCGAGAGATAGTGAAGGAAGGAAGGAAGGAAGGAAGGAAGGAAGGAAGGAAGGAAGGAAGGGAGGGAGGGAGGGAGGGAGGGAGGGAGGGAGGAAGGAAGGAAGGAAGGAAGGAAGAAAAAAAACCCATAAAAACACATTTCCATGTAATACAACCCAAACTAGACAATCATTTTGGGGGGTAGAATCTATGAGCTATTCTATAATATCTGATTAACTACAGGTTTTTAAGGAGGCGAAGATTAATAAAACAGCCAACAATAAAATTAATGCCATTATTTAAACAATAGTAAAGAAAAGCAGGTATCAAAATCTAGTGAGAAGCCAGGCATGGTGGCATAAACTTAATCCCAGCACTCAGGCAGGTGGATCTACATGAGGCCAGTGAGGTCTATATGGTGAGTTCCAATGCCATTCGGGGCTATATAGTGAGACCCTGCCTCATAAAATAAAATAAAATAAAATAAAATAAAACAAAACAAAACAAAACAAATAGAAAGAGAAACACAAAAGCCTACTAAAGGATCAGCCTAACACCACAGACCTCTTACCATTCTCCCTGTCTCCCATAACATGGCTCCCCCATTTAAAATGGGTTAGTCGTGTTTATGCGGGCTTTCTTTTTGTCCAGTTTATGTTCATTTTGTTTTGTTTCTTTCTCAGAAACATTGGTTGCTGTTACTGCTGCTACGGACTGTGAGGACAGGGTGGAGGAGTCACATTCATATTGGTGAAATTCTTTGGCCGTTTCACTGTTTCTCAGCATTACTTAGTGATCTTAATGTCTAATTTAGATTCCGTGAAGGGAGAAAATGCACCAGCTTTACACCTATTACGCATCTTGTTTCACGCCTTTCAAGTTAGGAAGTATAATTATCGGTTCCCCCTCGGGGCTCAGTCCTGGGCTCTCAGGTAGTCCTTGGCAACCTGCTCTTACAAAGCCATTCTCGGGTTCCTGGCTTAGTGCTGACTACCCTGGGAACCTGCAGTTAAAGGCACAGTAATGAAACCAACACCCATTTCCTCTCCAAATGAAGGATGACCAACTTACCTTCCCCTTCTCTTAGGCCCACTACCTCAGGGTGAAAAGTGCTACTAGACTCACTCAGAAAAGCCAGAGATTCCCACCAGTCTTGAGCTATTCAGTAGATACTACACAGCATCTCTCATGGAAGAGCTACAAAACCGTCCAATCTAATAACCCCCATAATAAGGCCCTTTCAAACTAAAAACATGAAAACTCAATCACTTGTCTGCCTTGTAAAAAAAAAAATAGAACAAGTTCAGACCTCTCTAAATCAGAGTGTGAAGAAGTACATAAATACCTTAGAACCTAAAAATGTCACCTCTCAGGAAGCCGCAACTTTTATATCTATTAATGGGCAACACTTGTATAAACATGTTTAGACCTTAATCACATAGTATTCCTAATGGCAAGTTCTAACTGGACCCTAACAGCGTGGTGTGACTAGGATAAAAATTAGCCTAATAAATGAGACTCTTTCATTGGAGAGAGAGAGAGAGAGAGAGAGAGAGAGAGAGAGAGAGAGAGAGAGAGAGAGAGAATGGACAGACACACAGTCAGACACAGAGATGCACACACTCAGAGAGACATTTGAATTTTATCACCTAGTGTGTGTGTGTGTGTTGGTACAGCCGCATGCCTGTGGTAATCCGGGCCGCCTTTGTGAAGCTGGTAGTTCTCTCTTTCTGCTGTTCGCTCAGGGGATCAAACTCAAGCCACTAGAGTTACATAGCAGTCGCTTACCTGCTATGCCAGCTTGCCAGCCCAAGAGAGACCTTTCATGGATCTAAGGTAGGAAACATTTATTGTTGAAACCATACAGCATACTTTTGCGTGCAGTGTCATAGCTCATAGAGTATTTTTATGCGCAGTATTATTTTAAATCCTCAGGTGGGGGGATATATATTATCCCTCTTCTGAGACTCCGTAACCACCTTGAAGGCATATTTTGCTTTTAGAGAGAAGAAGAGAGAAAGGGCCAAGGGGTGTGTTCACATCCCACTGGGCTCAGCCATATTCAGACCCACGAGTAGCCCGTCTCCCATGATGGATAATTTCTGATGCTGACACAGCATCAGCTTCATTCATCATTTGTTTGTGCTGTACTCGGGGTCTTTTCCTTCCTGTCTTACAAGCAAATACATGGGTTATTGATGACATCTTCACATTTATTCAGTTAGGGCAAAAAAAAAAGGCACTGTAAACTTTACAGGATTAACACATTTCAGTTGACAAGGGATGATGTAGTTATCGTCTCACGGTAGGTCTGCCCTGCAGAGGCCCACTGCGAGTGTATCCAGGCCACTGTGTGCTCTGTGCACAGAGATTAAAAAGCAGCAGAAGGCACTGTGCTTGCTTACATAGGAGAAAACCAGTCTCACTAGCGAATGACCGGATGTACTTATAATAAAACACTAAATTGCAAAATTGCATAGTCAGAGAATACCCTAGAAAGCCAGGAAAGAACACTGCATGGAGCATGTTTCCTTATTTTGAGATAGTCTCAGTCTCTGTCTCTGTCTGTCTCTCTGTCTCTCTGTCTCTCTCTTTCTCTATGTGTCTATGTATCTGTGCTTGTGTATGTTTTCAGTTTTTTAAAAAAGATTTATTTATTTTATGTCTATGGGTGTTTTGTCTGCACGTATGTCTGTACACCAGAAGGCATCTGATCCCATGGGACTAGAGTTATAGCTGGTTGTGAACTGCAATGTGGGTGCTGGACTTGAACTCAGGACCTATGCAAGAACAGCCAGTGCTCTTAATGCCTGAGCCCTCTCTCCAGGCCCTGTGTGCCATATGTGTGAAAGATAATAAATTTGTATTTACAAACTACTCCCTAACTCACGCGTGGCTTCTGTGTCATCTTGATGACGGGTGCAATCTAGTTTAAAACTAGGAACGTCTCAATGTGAATACGGCTTTCCATGGCCTCAGGTGTGCTAATGCCTGACTATCAACTAAAAAATACATGGAGAAAGCAAGGCGCTTTCCACATAGTTACTCCTCTTGAAGAATTGTCCTTTATACTTAGAGTGTCTCGTTCCTACTTTTATATATCCAATGTCCTTTGTTCAGGAAACGGTAGTGATAACAGTTGTCTGTTGGCAATCTTAAGCAGCCCTTGTCTCTAATGTTTATTTGATTGGTTTGAACAACTGCCAAGCTCGAGGGCTATAATTTTCATAGCCAGTAGGAGGCTCCGAGTAGAAGAGCCCCAGTAATGGTTAGGAGAAAATGCCTTTCCCTAGACCCTGGAGTCAGCCAAACCCACCCCCACCCCTAACCCACAGTTATCTGCTTAGTCATACTCCAAAGCCAGGAGGCACATTCCAGAAACGGAATGCCAAGTATCCTAACCTCTCTAAGAGGGTGACTTTAAACATTACAACTCTTGGCTTGTGCTAAGACAGTCCCTAAATCCTCTTGACACTTAAATAAACAAGTAAAACCCAACTGCTCGTGAAGGGCAAGAACAGATTTCTATGGGTAATTATGTTTTTGTCTTGTTTAGAGATTTTGAACATTTTCAAACCCTTCAGAAAAACCCCTAGGGCAAGGCACGTGATGATTTCCTAATGCAGTAGAGTTACTCTGGGGCTGTTTGAGATCTCCAATGTATTTCTTAGGTTCAATGTGTGTTCAACAACTAAGTGTCGTATAGGTGTGATTTATACACCTTCCTCGACACTGGGTCACTAAAGCAACATCTGATGTTCATTGTATTGCAGTTACTACTACAGAACCTGGACCCGGAAGCACAGAACACTAACCCCACCAGGCGGAGTCAGGAAGATCAAAGACCGGGCGGAGAGCAAACCCTGGAACTAGGGAGAGAGAAACACATTCAAGGCTGGCCTAGGCTCCCCGAGACCCTGTTCAAACAGGGTGCGGGTGGGGAAGAGAACAGTTCAGTTATTTTTTAGGAACATTTTTCAACCAGAAAGATTTTAAAAAAAATTCTGGCTGAATCTAATAATCCCAGAAAGTTCGTTAAAACACCTTTCTCAAAGATTTCAGATGATCACTTTTAGGTTGTGTATGTGTGAGCGCCTGTGGGTAGGTGCCCAGACATGTATGTGCCTGTGCATGTGGCGGTTAGAGGTCAACCCTGAGTTCTATCTCAATTCTTAGTTCTTTTCATTAAAACGTCTCCCTAGTGTCTCCTCAAAAAAGTACAACTTGATGGAGGTGTGATTTACACAAAGAATCTCTTCATTTTAAATATGCAAATGAACAGCTTTCTGTAAATGTACCACATTCCACACCCATGTTTATCAAATGGAAGTCACTTGTTCACTGTTAAGAAAACGGTCTAATTGCAAAGTCTCCCTTTTAAAAAGGTCCAGCATCCCTCAGTGTCTGAAAAAACCCACCAAACAGTTAATAGAACCTTTCTTTCTGTCTGTCTGAGCTTAGTTGCACAATAGATATGGGGGCAGAGGGTTCCCACTGGTGGCAGGGAAGGCAGGACCTGTCTCAGAACTGCCTCAAGGTAGTCATTCTCAACTCTAGCTCCCTGCAATGGCCTGGAGAGATTTAAAAGTCATGATCCCTGGTCACCTTCTCCTCCATCCCGATGCTTATTTAACTGGCTGAGGGTTCAGCCTGGACATCAGAAATTTTATAGGAGATCATGAGGTGTGAAGAATAGGTAGACAAGATCAAAAACACCCCTAAAAGGTCAGGAACCAACTGAATATTTATTTTGCTGCCCAGAGACTGCATCTTTACCTGATTCCGATTTATGTTCATTTTCACATCGTTCTTCAGTGTGAAAACTAGCCGCCCAGAGGACAACAGTCGCCCTTAATAAGTAAAGGTGAAGCACGTGTGTGGTCTGTCCCCCTCCCGGACTCTGAAGCGGAATCGGAAAGCCCACTTACTGACTTGCAACATCCTCCCCTCACTTTCTGGGAAGAGCAACTCCGTTCCTTAAAATGTGTCATCACACCACACAGGAGGACACTGAGTTCCTGTTTCATAACACTCAAAATTCCAAGTGTTCTGAGGATATTAACTCTTCACTCTCCCAGGGGGGTGGGGTGCTCTTTTCCCTGGCCTGAGCAAACCTAGTCTGTCAGTGGGGAGCTTCTCAAAAGCTTTAATGTAAATGTGGGTCTCAGAGCTGGGATTCTCCTGTGATATAAAGTGATATATGGAGATCTGGGGTGACTCCGACTTCTGTCTTACTCATTAAGCTCCGGATGATGGATGGCCATGGTGCTGGCCCAAGGGTCACGTTAGCTAAAACATTCTTGATCTTCTCTAAGTTTTTATTTAATACAAAATAGTAATTAATAGAGGTAATATAGATTAAAGAATCGATAAAGTTATTCCATTTGTAGCGAGTTTTAGTTCTGTGCTGTTGAGGTAAATGGACTGATTGCAGGCTTCTGAAATCAGCTTGAATGTCAGCCTCTGTTCTCTTAAAACGGAAAGCAGTCGTGCTGGATCCCTATGGTCACCCTCCAAATGCTGAGATTCTCTTCTCTGTAAGTCTGGAGGCAACATGAGATGTTACATTATCACCCCGGATTTAACACCAAGTACAGGAGTTCCCGTTAAAAGTGTATTTTAAGCAGCAGGCAGGCTCCTTGAGATTCAAGGTCCTTATGGGCATTCAACTTGACCTATGTATGCAGTTAATATTTGAAGGAGTATTAACACTATACAGCAATGCAGTTACAGTAAGCTGCACAGGCAGAATAACCCCCAAAGGCTCATATAGGTGTGACTCTGTTGAGGAAGTGTGTCACTAGGGACGGCCCATGTAGGACCAGTCTCTCTGTGCCTAAGCCTGCCTGCCTGTGTATCACAGTGCTTCCTGCCACGGATATGACGGACCAAAGCTCAGAAACTGGAAGCAAGCCCCAAGTTAAATGCTCTCCTTTTTACTTAGTAGTTGCCATGGCCATGATGTCTCGTCACAGCAACAGAACAGTGACTAAGACGGCCCCTAAGATATTTTTTTTTCAGTTTAGGATTCCTTGACATTCCTCTAACAGAATGGTAGCAATCGTGCTAAATTGATTTTGAAAAGAAAGAAACAAAAAAAAAAAAAACCACAAAACCAGAGCCTAATTTATATGGCAAGGAAACATCTAGGACACGTGTTGTTGGATGACCGAGATTCGGAAAAGAGCTATCCTCAGAGATTTTCATGACTTGAACAATCTGATGACTGCTATCAAGAAAACCAAACCCTCCAGGCCCATGAGGCAGGTTACTGTTTTCTTCACAAGCTCCTATCCGAACCTCCTTAATTGATCCTGAAATTCTAATGACTCTCTCTAACCTCTCTGCTGTCTACTGACTTCTAGATTATCCCATCTCTGTTCACTGGAGATGTTGTTCTTTGTGTCTCAGCAGCTTTCAAACATCTCAAGACTTTGCCATTCCAGGAGTTAAGCTTCTGCTTCTGCTGCTGGTGCTCCTCCTCCTCCTCCTCCTCCTCCTCTTCCTCCTCCTCCTCCTTCTCGAGCCAGGGATTCCCCTGTGTAGCCTTGGCTGTCCTGGTACTTGCTTTGTAGACCAGGGTAGCCTCAAACACAGAGATACGACTGACTCTGCCTCCCAAGTGATAGGATTAAAGGTCCCACCTCTGCCTGGTGAAGCTAAAGATCTTTACCTCAGGGTGACTTGTTCGTCAAAAGCAATGAATCTCTGTCTCCCGCTGCCATTCACTTTCTGGGCACAATCCCGTAGCTTTCTAATAACCTCAGCTTAAATCTTCACACTGATGTGTCTAGAAGGCAAAACAACTTTTGTCTATGCACCTCCCAGTCTATTCCTGGCTTCTCTTCAAACCCTGCCTGTGTACATTGAGAGTTATTCCCTTGAAAAGATCTTTCATTCTCACTTGGCACCCTACACACTTAGTAAAACACTGGATGAACCCAGCTACCCTTGTTCTTTGTATCTTCACTCAGCTCGGTGCAGAATGCCGAAGAAAACCCAGACAACCATGTTTACTAATTTCATACATTCATCATGGCCACCTTGACCCATCAAAAGCCACTCTACCCACTCTCCCCTGGAGACCATTCCTTTTGCCTCCTAAGGGTATATAATTATAGCCCTTCTCATGACATCTCAAACTTAACAGGTTCAAAACTCAACTCTACCTGCAATATAACTGTTTCACTGTTTCCCACCAGGTCCTCAAGTGAGAACTCTGGGGAGGCTGGTGGGGGGGGCACCCTTGATATAAACCCCTGTTCCTCAAAAATATTTCTTGGTCTCACAGTCTAGCTCTGGCTGGTCTGGAACTTGCTATGTAGACCAGGCTGGCCTTGCCTCATAGAGATCTGCCTGCCTCTGCTGGGATCGAAGGTGGGTGCCACCAAGCCCGGCCCCTTTAAAATATCTCTTGTGCCTTCTCTGATGACACCAGCACACGCAAGTGGCCCAGGTGCGTTTATCCGTCCTTACTACAAACCTGTACCCCCAACCCCCCCACCCAAACTTTGAGATGAGGTCCCCCTGGGCTGCTGAGGATGGTGTCAAACTCCTGGGCTCAAGTACTCGTCCTGCCTCAGGACCCGAAGGACATATCTGGCTTGCCGACATCTTATGAGTGGTCAGCCGATCTTCACCTTTTGCACAATCACTCTCTACCCAAGAGCTATGGCCATCCTAAAAGGCAAACGGCATAAAATGTTCCTCTTCCTTAAAATCCAGTGGTTCCTTCTCATACCTGACTGCGGCCCTAAAGGCCCCAGATAGGACAACTTCTGCTCAGTTCCCCAGCCTTATCCTGATGGCTCTTACTTCCCTTCTGCCTAGCCCTGGCCTCCCTTTCGAGAAGTGGGAAGGACAGATCTCTTTTCCATCCCGGGAATTCTGTCTCCTCTAGGTGTGATTCATTCCAGCCCACCCACCGCTACTTCCTTCAGCTCCTGTCACGGTTCCTGGCGAGCTGTTTTAAGGAACTGCTTACATGAGCTTTGACTGTTTATTTACACTCCTACACACACGCACGCACGCACACACACACACACACACACACACACACACACACACGCACACTCCTATCCACTCCGCCTAGCACATAGCAAGTGTGCAGTAAATGGTCTTTATCACTAAACACATTTTTTTTTTATAAATGCCAACGCCAAAGAAAATATAACGAGTCTCTAGGCCACATCACTCTTTCTGATGGTTAAGATCTCAGGCCCCAAAGGTCCCAAAGGATTACGAGCTGTGTCAATGCTATACGTGCTGTGTCGATGATGTGGCTGTGCCAATGTCTTGGTTACCCTCAGGGTCATGGTTACAGGCTGAGCAGAGAGTACCTGCATCTTTTCTCACAGGCCTAGCCTTTCGGGCCTTCGTTGCGTCTTCGTCTTCATCCTTCTCATTTTCCTATATCACTTATAATCATTTTTAAAATCCTGCCTTCGTCGGTGCTCTGTCCCAGTGTTAAAATACAATTATGCTCACTCAGTGGGAGTACATTTCACACGGTACCCGTACAATAAAAGTGATTTAGATGAAGCTTCTCATTCCCGTCTTTCACAACTAGCTAACTTATCACTGTTGATACTGCCCTCCACCCCACCCCCATTACCTACCCCCCATCCCCGTCTAGCTGGGAGGCAGAAACTGCAGCGGATGCCACCATCTCACTCCAGACAGCCTGAGAGCTGCACCGATGCTGCTAACTACTCAGAATTTCATATTTTGCTTCTCCAAATAGGTTATCTTGAGGGTGAGGGGGAAAAAAGTCAAAGAAAGAAAACAGATCAACTAAATAAAGAAGTAATAAAAAGCTATGAAACAGGGATGGGGGAGGGTAGGCTGGGGAGAAGGTTGTAAGCAGTGGGGTGGTTAACTGGGACTTTAGGTAATCAAGTCCTGAGCATTGATGTGGGGGCAGGAGTCTGAATTGTGGGTGATAATTAAACGCGGCCCAGAATAAGTTTTTCTACCCCAAAACAAACAAGCAAACAATCTGCCTAAAGAGTAAACACTGACACCAATCCTGCTCCACATAATCGTGAAAATGATAAATGGAAATCTCCCCTACCACAGCGGGGAAAAAAATCTCTCTACCTCCCTATGTTATTTTCAGAACAAGATTTTTAGGGCATAATTTTCAACAAGTTTCAGTCGAGGCTGAACACGGGACGCAGAGGTAATTAAGGACACTGAAAGAACAGACCAATTACTTCTAACGCAAAATGGCCTGAGCACACCAGGATTCCATGACCGGGTTTATAAGCAAAGCCACTGCAGGCTTTATTTACCTGTTTGCCAAGCAGCGCTGTATGACAGTGAAAAGTGCCGCATCAATCCAAAGTGGTTGGCAAAAGTAACCTGCGGGTCCTTTCCCTTTCGGGCACATCCTACCTGGGACAAGGTTTCTCCTGGCCTCTTTTCTGCTGGGCCCGGACCAAGGACTTCCCGGAGCTCCGGGAGACCGAGGGGGAAAAGGGGGCGGAATGGGTGCGACGGACGCCCTCCCGCACCCCTCCCATTCACCACCTAGCCAGCTCCAAGCCCCCCGAGTCCGGGAGAAAGGATGCGGCTAACGCACAGTGCCCGCTGCTCGGCGACCCCGGCTCGGCCACCCCGGCTCTCTGGCCACCCTGCTCACCTCCGCGCCCTCCTCTCCCGGCCACGGTCGCAGCGCCGCGCCGTGGCTCCCTCGCGCCAAGGGCCCGCCGAGCTCCCGGGCCTACGGAGTGCTCCTCCCGCCCGCGCTCCTCCGGCCCCACAGCCGGACCGCGCCGGAGAGGTGGAGCAGGGGGAGGCGCGCGGAGGCAGGGCTGGCGGTGACGCGCTGGGGGCGCGGGTTGGGGCAGAGTGCGTGGGGACCCACCCGGCCGCGGTCCCCACGCCTGCGCGCGGTCTTGCGGAGACCCCCGTAGGAGCAGCCCTACGTGGATCCTGCCCACGTTTACACACCACTGCCTCCGAGACGCTCGCCACGCCACCCCGGACTTGGCTTTGATTAGTGCCCTCCTCCCTGCCCACCCCCCTTCTCCCTACTCTGTTCTACACAAACCTCGAAGAAAGTGCGCTTTTTTTCTCCCTTTGGGCTGGATCATGTCCTTGAAAGAGAATGATCAGAAATGCCCTTCCTTGAACCGCATTTTAAAACTCCCAGGCACTGGAGGCCCTTCGTAGCCGTGGGCTGCAGGGGTTAGTCTGTGGACTCTGACCTTCACTGTCGCCGGTGCCCCCGAGCTCTGTGAGGGCTGGAAGGTTAAGCCGAGTCAGGAGACCAGCGAGCCTGCGGAGAGCTGCCTACCTCCAGACTCTGCAGTGGCCTTGGAGCATCCAGGGTTCGCTGAGCTGTGTAAGGGCACCTTGCTTTCTGTAAAATTTTCCCCCTCCTTTCGGATTACCAAGTAAATAGGGATCCTTTACCTTTTTGATCAAAAGTGTCAGTGGAGATCTTTTTATTTTTTAATATAAAGCCAATTTATTGAAAATTGTCAAATTTACCCCCCCAGGCGTTAGTAAATTCTCATTTCAGCAAATTAGGTTTAAAAATTATCTTTCTTGGTGGTTTATTAACTAGACAAAACAGAACAAAAGCAGAAGAGGGTCTTGGATCGATCCTCAGGGCAGTGCACTTTCCCCTTTGAAAGGCATGCACAGATTAACCTGTGCAAGTGTAACTTGGGAAACATTGTTTGATCCTCCTGAAAATCACCTCTTCCCCACTCCCAAACCGAGGAGGTTTAAAGTTGAGGCGTACAGTCCACTGTTGGTGATGTGTCAGGGTGGGGAAGGATTGACAACTGGTAAAAGGCTTCCCATTTTGGTAACTGGGAGAAAAAAATCCTTATATTTTATATTCATATTAATTATTCCACTTCAACCACTGTCTAATAATGAAAATGGCAGGGTATTTCTAACAGGTCTGGAGTACCAGAGGAGGAAATTGCTGTGTCCTTAGTGAAGATGTAGCCTTCCTATCACATAAACAAAAGCATGATGTAATGTCTAGCAAAGGTTATCACTTTTTTGGGGGGGGGGGTTAGGTAGCATGAAACCGTAAGTTACTACAGAAAACAGGTAAAGAGTGCATTTAAAATATCTTTAAAAGCTATTTAGACATGAACCCTGTTTGTGAGTTAAAAAAAAAAAAAACAGGTAATATGTGAAATCATTTATCTTCCAAAAGAATGACTGAGTCACCAATTTTGCAGTTTCCAGAAGGAATATCTGCTTCTCATACTTGAACTACTAGAATAAGCAAGCATCCTCCATGGGTGGAAAATGCTGTGCTGGCCAAAAGTGTTCCAAAGAAGGCCATCTGCCTGCCGCTCCAGAGCACGGCTCCTGGGCCATTTCATGAACCGCTGGTCATTTTAACCAGTGATTCCCAGTTACCGTTTCAAAGCATATAAGGCTGATTTCGCAAGCCTCTTTTTCCAGGTCATGAAGCACTCCCCGAGAAGTGTCCTCGGTTCCCTGAAGTAATTTATTCCACAGAAGCGCGGCAATAATTCATTAGATAAATCTCTAGAGGCCTAGAGGTGTTAACATAATTTCTCCTTTGAAGTTATTATACAATTGGATAACTTAGAAATGATGCCTAAAGGAAACTTTAGGCACCTGGAGTTCTCTGGCAACTCATTCACCAAGAGCAGTGTTTGTGGAGTCGCTGCTATGTGTCCTGGGTGTCAGGCGCTCTTGAACAAAGCAGGGGACAGAGTGACTACATGTCTTCCGAAATCTGTTGTTTGGTGGGTTGAAGATATTTTATCAAATAGGCAGAAATAAAATGTGCATAAGGCCTGGAGTGTGTGTATAACGACATGCATAGCTTGACAGAAACAGAAGACTTTGGGTAAATCACAGGCAGGGCCCTCACTCTAGAGAGCCATTGCAGACATTAATGTGTCAGGGCTCTGTGACTTTCTAACACTAAAGGCACTCACTTAGCCCACTCTCAGCAAAGATGATTTTTTTTTTTTGAGAGTACAGTCTTTGTGAACAGTGTATGGGATGACTTTTGTTTGAAATTCTGCTTTTGTGAAACTAAACAATTCAGCAAACACAAAAGTCAGTAACCTACTGTCTTAGTTAGGGTCTTATTGCTGTGAACAGACACCACGACCAATGTAAGTTTTATAAAGAACAACATTTAATTGGGGCTGGCTTACAGGTTCAGAGGTTCAGTCCATTATCATCAAGGCAGGAACATGGCAGCATCCAGGCAGGCCTGGTGCAGGAGGAGCTGAGTTCTACATCTTCACCCAAAGGAAGCCAGGAACAGACTTAGCATCTTCCAGCAGCTAGGAGGAGGGTCTCCAAGTCCACCCCCCACAGTGACCCACTTCCTCCAACAAGGCCACGCCTTCTAATAGTGCCACTCCCTGGGCCAAGCATATGCAAACCATCACACCTACCTACTTTTTATTTTTGAAAGCATAGTTATATATTTCAAGATAACTGCTGGAAATAGATTTTTATTTGAAGACTGTAGTGATTTGAATAAGAATGGCCACCTTGGAGGCTTATACATTTGAATTCTTGGTCCATAGGAAGTGGAACTACTTGGGAGGGATTAGGGGGTGTGATCTTGGTATGGGTGTGGGTTTGTTGGAGGAAGTGTGTCACTGGAGGTGGGTGGTTTAAATGCTCAATCCAGGCCAGGTGTCTCTCTCTGCTGCCTGCTGATTCAGATGTAGGACTCTCAGCTCCTCTAGCTCCTTGTTGGTGTGCATGACACCATTTTTCCCACCATGTTCAGGCTAAACCTCTGAACTGTCAACAAGGCTCTTTTATAAGAGGTTCTGTGGTTGTGGTTCTATCAATAGAACGGTTGACTAAAACAAAGACTGAATATAAAACACTTATAAAGCAGTTAAATGATACAAATGTGCAGCTGTACAGAATATATTTCATAGTTAACATTATTTCATGGACATCTTTCCATCGACATGATTCATCCTCCACCCCCATCCCCACCCCCCAGGCCTGTCTCACAGTGTAGCCTTTGCTCCTCTAGGATGCCGTGTAGACCAGACTGACTTTGAACTCTTCCAGAGTGCTGGGATCAAAGGCAAGTATCACCACACAGAGAGAGAAAATCATCAATGGTTATGTGTTCCATAATATGATATGCAGTAGTTGAACACAAAGCTTTAAAAAATGTGTTTTCCAGTCAAGTGTCATGGAGGCACATGCCTTTAATCTCAGAACTTGGGAGGCAGAGGCAGATACTTTTTTGTGAGTGCAAGGCCAGCTTGATCTACGCAGAGAGTTTCGGGACAGCCAATGGTACATAGTGTTACACTCGTCTCAAAGAAAAAAAAATTTTCCCCAATACCTTTTCCATTATGAGTAATACTGCTTTAACTGCTTTACATAACTTACTCCTTGGAATATTAAGTCCAAAGAATATGTCTATAAGATATATTCCAAAGTGTGGTTTTATTGAAAATTACCTTTATGGGGCTAAAGAGATGACTCAGCAGTTAAAAGCAATGGCTGCTCACCTAGAAGACACAGGTTCAGCATCCTGAAACCCAGGTGGTATCTTAACCCAGGTGGAACTGTCTTCAGTTCCAGGACACTTGGCACCCTCTTCTGGCCTCCTGGGCACATGTGCGGTATATAAACATACATGCAAGCAAGACACCCATACATACACACAAAAGTGAGATTCTCTAAAATTATTTTCCTGGTGCTATCTTATTTATCTGTATGAAAATTTAAATTTTTATGGAAAATATGAATGTACGTTTGTCTCTCAAACTCAGCATCTCGTTGTTGCTGTAAAATTATAAAAAATTAAATGCTGTCTTTTACCCTCACTAGGTCTGCATCGCAGTGCCGCAAGATATCTACTAGATATCTTAATTCTCAGTCAGCAGAGCCTTCCACCTGCTTTGCTTCATCCCATATCACACTGCTGAAGGTCTCTCTCTGAGCTGTCGGCAATCTCTCTACCTATCTAGTACCCAAGGCAGGTTTCCATGCCAGAAACACACATCCCAACTCCGAGGCAGCCCAGTGTCTCCAGCTGCCACACACTTTCCTACACTCAAACCGTCATATAAAAGAACACACAAAACAATAACCTTTGACCCAATTGATAAGATATAATTGCTCACTTAAACATACAAAGCCCAGTACACATCCATTGCTTAAGAACATTAATAACAACCTGTAAATACACAGAGTGGAATCTTAACGTCAGCTTCCAAGTTTTCTCTGCCGTGCCTACTCTCTCTCTCCCTCCTGTCTCTCCTCTTTCTGTTCTAGTCTCCTTCTCTTCCTTCAAACTTTTCTCCCTCCCATCCTTCCTTCTCATTCAATGACAGGGCTCCTTCAATCCTGTACCTGCCCCTCACCTGTATTTTACAAATTAAATGGGGAGAAGGTTCTGGTGAAGTCACCTGAGTCCTGAGTATGTGACTAGGCAGCTGTCCTTGGGGCAGTGGAATTAGCATCAAAAATACAGATAACTTCCTGGTAAACCACAACGTCTTATCAACAACAAATTTTATTATTTATATTTGTGTAATTATGCAGGGCGGCAGGGTGTGAAAGGTACCCTGATTCCTCGTGGAGATAGGTCAAAGCCTGGTGGACCCTCAGGGATGGCAGGAGCTTCCTAATCTCCCAAGAGGATCAGGCCCCTCTCACATAGCTAGTCCCCCACAGCTCCCTGTAGAGAGGTTTGGGACAGACCAGTCATGTAGGGCAGCATCCCAAGCCCCTCCTCCACAGGTGAGGATGTGACCACAGGCCACAGGCTCAAGATAGATCAATCATATAGAAGCAGGACCACGCCCCCTAATATGTAGAGGAGGTCTTCCCAAGTTTGGGCCAAATCAATAGGAAGTACCTGCTGTCAGACTCTGACCCATCCCAAAACCGTATTTAACAATCCTATCCAGAAGGATTGAAGGGGTGCAGGAATTAGTCTATCCTCTGAGAGCTTCTGTCATAAGTGCTGTAACACAGCCGCTTGGGGAAGAGATCTGCTCTACCGAAATTGCCACCAGGAGCTCCCCTGCACCTGTCGCTGCCGCCTAGTCAGTCTCCTGCTGGCTCAGCCTGGCCCAAGGTCCTGGAGCAACTGAAGTGGGGAAGCAGAAACAGAGGGGGAGCAGCACCAGCAGCAGAGGCAGCAGAAGCAATTCCCCCTCCCTGCCTGAGTTCTCTCCCCTTCATATGAACCTATGCACCTAGCTGGCCCCCAGAGATCACCGTAGAAAGCCTCCAGCACGAAGGCCAGCATAAGTAGATTAAGAACACACACTTTAGAATGCATGCATGGGAAACAGCACAAATACTTGGAAGAATTTGGTTGAGTAGTTTTGTCATTAATCTGCTATTTCTCTCCTAATATGCATCGCCTCTGTGAATTCTTTTCAATTAATACTGGAGTAATAAGAAAAATTAACTACGAGCTACAGAGATGCCTCTGCTGGTGAGAGCAATTGCTCCTCTTGAGAAGGACCCAGATTAGGTTTCCAACACCCACAGGTGGCTCACAACTATCTGTAACTCCAGGTCCAGAGCATCTGGGCACCAAACAATACACAGACATATATGCAGACAAACACTTATACATGGGGAAATAGAATAACTTAAAGGAATTGAAATTGCAATAATGTTTAGAAAAGTCAAAATATGTACATCCCCAAAGTTGACCTAGGCCCCATGTCACATAAAGAAGCCAATATCTGAGCAGAGCCCTAGCGTAGGGATCTGTGGAATGTTCCTGTCGTAGAAGACATCTTTCTGAATGTTCAAAAGGAACAGGTCAGACACAGAGAGGACTCTGTTTCCTCAGAGCTTTGAGGTGAACAGAAGGCCATCCCAGCTGGCTACTGTTAAACCCACCAGTCGAGACTAAGATCACTAGCACAATTTCTGAGCCAAATTTGAAGCAAGTTTTAATTAAATACTGGCCAGAATGATGAACTCTGGCCAGGACCATTCTGGCCTTTCCAGAAATGGTGATAGTCACATTTTGCAGAGCCTTATAAAGACAAACCCATAAGGCTATGCATTTGTCCCCAGGTCCAATCAGAGACAAGCATGTATCCTGACATAGTTTCTGCCTCGGTAGCTGACGCCTACATCCACTGAGGAGAAGCATACATCTTGATGTAGTTCCTGCCTGGGTACCTCCTGCGTACCTGTAACAGGCACATCTGGTGCTGTTGGGTCAAACAAACTTGTTTAAGGAAGTGAAAACTTCTGGCCTGTTACCTTCCATAAACAACAGACTCCAGCATGTCAGGAAATATCTGTCCTTGGGCAAGGATATTAAGGTTTGGTCTATTGTTATGTGTTGTAATGCTAAATTCTATACTGGATGGTCTAGACCTCTTGTGTTTATAAGCTTTTGTTATGCAAACCTTGTTTCTTGATTTAAATGTATTAGTTAAATCAAATTGGCTACAGCCCATTACTGGAGGGATTATAGGTAGTTTGGAATGACCTGGTTGGAGGAGGAGATGAGGGAAGGAGAAGGAGGAAGCCGTCGTGAGGAGAGAGGAACCACGAGCACGTGGCCAGGAGAAACAGTGAGTATCTGGGGTACACTGCTAAGTAGCCAAGCCTGTAGTTAGAAGAGTAAATTAGGGGTCACTCCCAGTAATTGTCAAAGCCAAATAAAGTAACCATAGTCTGAATCTCATTTATTTGTAAGTTAGTTGGGGATAAGTTTAAATTGTTTGTACTACACAAGGGGTTTTACCGGTTAGAGGCAGTTTTGTTTTATGCGTCTTGTCGGCACAGTAATTAAAACAACATAATACCTTGACTCCACGGGCTTCCAGCACCCAATGAGCTGGGTAGCATCCACCAGCATCCACTTATGGATTTTTTTCTGATAATAATCAGACAGACTCTACATAAAATAAAAACTTAAATAAATGCTCATCTCTTGACATACTGATGCTTAAATTTAAATGCTAGTTAATGCTACCCCTAGTTTAAAAAGCACTTATCTAATGGGGCATGGTGACACACACCTTTAATCCCAGCACTTGGAAGGCAGAGGCAGATGGATCTCTGATAGGGCTACAGGAGACCCCCATCTCAAACAAAACAAAGCAAATAAAAAAACCCAACTCTTTTAATCTATTAAGAATTTAGTCCATAAATAAAGCAGAATTTAAATTTTAGATATTTTTGAGTATGTTGTTGTCTATCAAGCACTTAAGTTGTGGGGTGTTCTGTTGGCGCTATTGTCTGTTTGATCAATAAGCTGAGCTAGGCAACACTTGCCTATAATTCCAACACTTGGAGGTCTGACATAGTAGGGTTGAAAGTTCAAGAGTAGCTCTACCTTTAGAACTGCTCTGTCTCAAAGAAAAGAAATGAAAATAAACCTTAAAAGTTCCTTACTAGTGAATTTAATTTTGGGTTTCATGAATTACCATCTCATAGCTGAGCAAAACCATGCAATTTCAGAGCCTGCATAAAAGCATGCATACGTATATTTTAATAACATGTTTTTATAGATAGTAATAGTTTCATTATATCCTCATGAATAATGTATTTTGACTGCATTCACCCCCTATTATCTTCTCTGGTCCTATTCCCACTCCTGATTACGTTCTCCTCTTCCAATAATCCCCTACTCTCTCTCTCTCTCTCTCTCTCTCTCTCTCTCTCTCTCTCTCTCTCTCTCTCTCTGTGTGTGTGTGTGTGTGTGTGTGTGACTCTGAGTTTCATTAGGGCTGCTTACAGGTACACGGGTGACAAAGCCATTTATAGGAACAAAGGCACCTTACTAGTGGCTATACCACTAAAGAAAATGCTTTTCCCTAACCCAGCAACCATTATTAGCTGCCTAGAACATCTCAGGGAGGGAAGGGTCCTCAGAAACTGCTCCTCCCTGCTTACTGCCTATAAGTGCTCAGAAAGGGATGGGCTTCAGGAGTCCTGCCCTTCTCCAGGATGGGGTGTCGAAAAGCCCAATCTTATGCAGATAAACACAGCAGAGCTCACACTTTGTGTTTCGATATCACTCTATCAACCCTTGAAAGGAATTGAGGACTAAATGACAAGAAGAACTGTATCATTACAAGTGAACTAACCGAAGTGTATCTCACATATACTACAAAAATATTACTTATTTTGTTAGAGCGCACACACACACACACACACACACACACACACACACACACACACACACACGAGGAGTAGCAATGATATTTGGCTCTTGGGGAACTTGACAAGTTAAGGACCTGGAAACCCAATGGCCACCAAAGCAGCCTTGAGCGGTGACTTTTTGGTTCCCGTCTCCTAAACTGGAAGAATAAAATTCATGGCCCATAGAGGACAAGTTTTAGGAAGAAGTTTATCATACACTCATAGGTGGAAGCTTAGGAGGAAGATAGAGTCAGAGTGGGGGTTGTATAGAACTCCCTTGTAACATGAGGACTCCCAAGAAAGAAGGTGCCTTGGAGTTACTAGGCTGGGGTTTGAAGAACTGGGGCAGAGAGTAGGCTTAGATGTGGGGGAAAGATGAGCTGGTCAGTCCAGTTGGGGAAGCCACCAGATGACAGAGGCCTCTGCTCAGTTTCAGTCCAAAGTCAAGTGTAGCCCTGAGAGGAACTGATTTAAAAGATAACAAAGAAACAGCAATGAGAACTCTCTAAGGTAGTTCCCGCCTTGCAACAAGATCGTTTTTGGACTGTTACTTTGGGATCCATGCCCTCCCCACTAATTTCTAACCTCTGTTCTCATCAGCAAGATGGTCCAGATAGCAGTGTAAGACACTGTAGTTGGAATTGTGCAATGACACCTTTTACAGGGGTAGGAAGGCCAATCGATCTTTGTCACTTCTAAGCAGCTTTTCAGTCAGTAGCTAAGGAAATTAAAGAGCGATGTTCATGAGGTTGGATTCAACATTGAAAGAATGCATCATTTCTGTCAGCCACTCTTTTAAAAGGGCAAAATTAGATGCTGCTATGTGGGGGAGAAAACCTTTCTTGTTACTTCCATATAATCCACAATCTCTATGAGTTGCCCAGCGTTCTCTTTCCAGGATGCTGCCACCAGGCCGCCTTGCAGTATTCCATGCTTCAGCAGGGTTATTCTGTGCATATTTGTGTTAACCTGGCCTAGAGCTACACAACGAGACCCCATTTCAAACAAAACAACCCTCCTCCAGATGGTATCGATTATTAATATTCAAGTTTCAAAATGTCAGAGGCCAACAGGTAGTCATTTTAGGATACAAACTGCTTTGTATTCTCCCATGCACCCCGTAAGAGACAGATGCTGTAAAAGCAAAACAGGAGATTTTTAAACGCAAGAGATGGAAAGGAGCCCACTTTGGAGAGGCAAGAATCCCAGGACAATTAACACTTGCTGTATAGGTTACCAACATAGAGTTAAATAAGTAATTAAAAAAAATAACAATGACCCAGGTATAAGGACTAAATGTATCTTGCTTTGTGTAGGGTCTCTTCCTCCTTCTTCCCCAAACAGTGCCTGAGAATTTCAAAAAAGACTGTTACTCTAAAAACCTCACTCTCCTATATCCCATGTGTTAGATTTTACCTTCTATAATAATCATACCAGGTTTCCTCCACAACTACCCAATGATAAGATAATACCCTCAAACTGCACCAAACTCTCATCTGTGACTATATTTTAAGCCTCTTAAAACTATCTTTCCTATTCTATTTTACTATACTGGCTAATTCTGAAATTCTTTTAGGCACTGGAGTCACAGATCCTGGTTTGACCTAAGCTGAGGTCCCTAGAACTCTCAAAAAACCCTCAGGCTATGAGGATGTTAGTAGAGAGATGGACCTCCTGAGCCTGTACCATGAAACACTGACAGAATTACATCCAATTTTTAGCTTACAAGTTATTTCAGAGTTTTACAAAGACAAGATATTTTAAAAGACACTTCTTTTCTATAATAACTATATAGGACTAAAATGTCTCATACTCACAAACTTGTCATTTCCAGGTACCTGAAGGCATTTCTTTTCATGGAGAGTGGAGCAGAAAAAGAAGAACTTAGAGCTGTTTCTGAGTCTGCCATTGCTCTCTGTTTTAAAAGGAAAACAGAGCTGGGCCTGGTAACACACATCTTTAACTCAGGAGGCAGAAGAGGCAGATGTCTGTGAGCTGAAGGCTAGCCTGGTCTACATAGTGAGTTCTAGGACAGCCAGGACTACAGAGAGAGAGCCTGCTTAAAAAAGAAAGAGAGGGGTTAAGGGAGAGGGAGGGAGGGAGAAAGGAAGAAAAGAAAGAGAAAAGGGGAGGAAGGAAGGGAAGGAAGCTGATACATGGACAAAGTAAAATAAATGCTATTCTTAGAAATATGCTTGCCCTATTAAAATAATAGTCTTTTTCTGGTAATATTACTGACCTTAGGGGTCAAGTCTGTCTTCAAAGAAGGCAAGATCAGCAACCTGTCCTGGAGAAGCCAATGAAAACAGCCAAATTAGTAGGAGAGGCAGGGAAAGGAGATTTGTTCAAAGTGGCCACAGTGGAAAGAGAGACAAGGAGTGACCCTCCCCCAGTCCATCCTGGGTGAAACTAAGTGTTTAAAGCCAGGGCCAAAACTGCACACATCTATCCAAGCCATTCGGATCCAGGTGTGGTCAGGTCCACCAATGATCCAGGCTTCAGTTTCTGTCTTCTTATAGTTTGACAAATTGCTGTGACCCAGTGCTACTTCTTCTCTGGGATACAGCTTCTCCCTCTGGCTGGTCCCAGCCTCTTGCTTTCCCTGGCATGAAATTTCTGGAAAAAGCTCTATTTCTTGGAGTCCGTTTGATAGATTGAGAGAAACAAATGTCTCTTTTAGAATATCTTCATTTTTGTCAGGCCAGTTACACTAATAGAGATTACGATTTAATAAATGCACCCTGAAAAACGCTTCTATGTAGGCCAGTGAGATGGCCTTGGGGTAAAAGTGCTTGTTGTCAGGCTTGACGACCTAGTTCTCTCCCTGGGAACCACATGATGGAAGGAGAGGACCAACTCCTATAGTTGTCCTTTGATCCTAGCACATGTGCACTCACACACACAAAATAAACAAAAATATGTACAACTTGAAAAAATATTCTGCTAAGTGAGAAGATCCCAGGGTCCAAAATTGTCATGATCCCATTTAGAAAATGCCTAGAATGTGCAAACCCATAAAGACAAAATATAAAAGTTGCAAATCAACTAGCTCATGGGCAGGGGGCCAGAGATCGACTGCTCAGTGGGTTTGCAGTTTCTCTTTTGTGAGGGAAGTGTTCTGAACTTAATGGTGATACACAGCTTTGTCAAGATACCATAACCCATTGATGTGTGCACTTCAAGTGGGTGGATTTTCCAGTAAATTATGGTATTGTTATAAGGCAGAAATAGTCATCAAGATCCGTCTTAAGAAAAACCCAGTAAACAGACATGGTCTCTTGCTCTGAAACACCGTGTTCCATTTATTATACAAAATCACAATCTCCATGATGAAGGAGTCCATTCATTCCATTTTGTCTCCACTCAGAAACTAGGCCATAAGCCATCTGCTCCAGCATCAGACCCCCAAAAGTCCAGGAACAAGACAATAAAATCCCCCAGAGAGGAACAGTCTGAAGACAGCCACGTGAATGGGAGATATCTGATCTCAGGATAGGCCATCTGTGCTGTAGCCCATTTAGGGCATCCCCCAGCACCCACCCATGAGATTATAGATTACTCAACCTTAACATAGTAGCCAATGAAAATTGTACTAATGTCAGGGCTTTGTCCCCCTACCAATCACATTAGAGATTACCTAACCCTTCTATAGGGTTTCCCTCTGCTTCCCTATAAGAAGGCCTGCGTGCTTTTGTCTGGGGTCATCACCATTTTGATGTGGTGACCCCGGCATGCTGGTTATTTCTGCAGAATAAACGCTCTTTGTCCTTGCATACTGTTTGAGTCTGGAGACTTTCTTCTGCGATTCTTGAACCCTAACAATAATAAATCATAATATATTTAGCACTTGAGAGAAAAAAATCAGTTGAGATGGTGCCTTTCAGTGTGGCTATGGCTGTCCTAGAACTCACTGTGTAGACCAGCGTGGCTTCAAATTCACAAAAATCCACCTGCCTCTACCTCCAATGTGCTGTGGTTAAAGACCCATGCCACACCACAGGAAAAAAGAATGAGGAGAGGAGTGTGATGCTATGACGTGCGTTTTAGTGTATGTGTTAAGCCCAGATCTACAGATATGTGGCCTGGATTACATTCAGTGCAGGCACTTTAATAGTTTTATATAACCTCTGATCAGGGTGACTCTGGGACAAGGTAGGGGAAGAAATGGGTTGAATATGCTTGAAATATATTGTGTGCATGCATACATTATCGAAGAATTAAGGAAAGTGTTTTTTAAGGTTTTACAATTATGTTTACTCATTTAAATTGAATTTTTATTTATTTTGCCCGTGTGGGCATTTTGCATGCATGTCTGTGCATCATGTGTATGCATGGTGTCTGAAGAGGCCAGAAGACGGTATTTGATTCCTTGGGATTAGAGTTACAGAAGGTTGTAACTGCCTTGTTAGCACTGGGAATTGAACCCTGGTCCTCTGGAAGGAAAAGGCACCTATGCTCTGAGCTATCTCTACAGACACAAATATATCATGGGGGACTTTTGCCATGTAATCATAGCAGTCAAAAGAAAAGAAAAGAAAATTAGACCAGCAGAGTGACCACTGTATATCTTCCCCTTTGCTTTAAAAGGAGTTCACACCTTATACAAAACTGGGAAACAGTCTTTTGGAACAAATGGGATGATGATGATGATGATGATGATGATGATGATGATGATGATGGTGGTTGTTGTTGTTATTGTTGTTTCATGTTGTATACCAGCCATTGCTCTATAGCTGTTCCTTTTAAAGTCTAGATATAAAGAAGGATCAGTCACAGCTAACTTCAGCTGGTTTATTAATAATTATAGCTGAAATTCTCATAGGTGAGAATATAGCATATCGCATTGCAAATTATTGGGCACCTACAGTAAGAAAGTCTTCAGTGACTCGCGCGAATTTTTAATGAAGCTTGTGTACTGAGTCTTGTCTTCTGAGATAAAGGCAAGTTCCTCCGTGATTTAAAGCCTTGCATTTAATACATCCTCGACTGTAGAGCTATCACAGGTTAGCATGCACCGGTAAGCTTAATGGATACTTCCCGGGGAGCCTTTCAGGACATATCGACCCTTAGAAGTTGTTGGTGTTTGCTCTGTAACTTTCTCAATCACCAGCATCACTCTGAAGGTACAGTTAGGCTACCCAAAATAAAAGAAGGGATTATGGTATAAAGAAGCAAAAGATATTGGGATTCTTTGCAGATTAAAAATATTAATTAGAAAATCAATACCTTCACATCATTAAAGAACTAATCCTTAGCATCATCCCCAACACACACACACACACACACACACACACACACACACACACACACACACATACACACCAATGTCACACCTATTGTAAGAAGGGCAGTAAAGACTCATTAAAGGGAAAATTTTGGGTCTGAGGACTTGGCTTGGTGGTTTATAGTACTTGTTGCTCTTACAAAGGACTTGGGTTAGATTCCCAGCACCAACACAGTGGCGACTCACAACCCTTTGCTGCTCCAGTTCTAAGGGATCCAGTGTAGTCTTCCGGCTTCCATGGGGACCAAGCATGCATATGGTGCACATGTTGGCATGCAGATAAAACACTAACACATAAAACAAAATAATAAACAAATATTAAAAAAAATCTGGTTAAGGGAATAGACTCTCTGGGCTGGATAGACTTGATGTTTCAGTTCACACTGCTGAGACACCAGACTGCTCAGAAAGAGGGGACCACCCACAGGAAGGCAGGTTCATCTTAAGTGTGCTTAAGACATGGTGGAACAGCTCTTTAATGAGGTCGTTTATTTTTTCTTCCCAGAATTCCCTTGCCTTAGCCTAGTCCCTATAAGTAGCCACAAGGTCAGGTGAGCCTTGGAAAGGTGCAACTCCCCCTTTTCAGTCTCTCTCTCTCTCTCTCTCTCTCTCTCTCTCTCTCTCTCTCTCTCTCTCTCTTTCTTCTGGATGCCGACCTTTTCTAGTATTTGGGGTTTGCTTGCCCTTTCTCAGAAACTCCTCTCCCCACGAAGTAGCTGCCTGTCCTCAAGCATATCTGATTTCCACTCCAGCTTAACACAAAGGCTTTTTCCCTTCTCTCAATCTTCCTCTGGGCAGCTGTAGAAATTTACAGCTTGGTTGCCCTGGGGGCTTCTCTTTTACATTCTAATAAAACTGTCCTTGAACTTCTGTTTGAGTACATCCTTAAATTCCTTTATTACTGAGACCAAGAGCCTCAAGAAAGGACTGCATCTTTTCAAGAATCATCTGTCAATAAGCCACTACCTAAAGACTACACATGGACTGACCCTGGACTCTGACCCCATAGGTAGCAATGAATATCCTAGTAAGAGCACCAGTGGAAGGGGAAGCCCTGGGTCCTGCTAAGACTGAACCCCCAGTGAACGTGATTGCTGGGGGGAGGGCGGCAATGGGGGGGAGGGTGGGGAGGGGAACACCCATAAGGAAGGGGAGGGGGAGGGATTAGGGGGATGTTGGCCCGGAAACCGGGAAAGGGAATAATACTTGAAATGTAAATAAGAAATACTCAAGTTAATAAAAAAAAAATTAAAAAAAAAAAGAATCATCCGTCAACATGGAGGCAGCCCTGTGATTTCCGGTAACAATATTCTTTTGATGTGTTGGGCACATCTTGGCCATCCTCTGTGTAAAAGGGAACAGGAGTGCTTAAGGTAGTTTGTCTTTCTGAGAGTTATTCTGTCAGCGATCTGTGGTCTCCTACACTGAGTATAAGCTGGCACCGTGGGACAAACAGCAGACGATGCTGTGTGATTTCCCAGGTCAGAACACCGGAAGAACTGTAGCTTTTACTGTAGCCTTTTGGAATGTTTCCTCCAAGCAAAGGGAGTAGCGCTTTAAAATTTTTACCAAGACCTCCCTGCCGTGAGGAAGTCCAAACTAGCTTTATAGAGACGTCGCATAGAGATACAGAGATACCTGATGGTTCCTAGAGGTCCTAAGGAAGCAAAAGGGTCGTGAGGGCACACCCTAAGTGTAAACGTTACCTTGTACTTTTATACTTCAGAGGACTCAGATGGCTTCAGCTCCCTGCCACTGTCTGAAGATAAAAATCCAACTGAGACTCACCATGGGAGGTTGAGCTCGCAGAAAGCGAAAGAGAATACTACATTGTTTTAAACTGTCACTTTGGAAGGAATCAGTTATGCAGTGGTGGGTAACAGAATAAGGACACATCCCCCCACCTTCTGTTTTGATTAGTTATATATAATATCGTCTCCATCTTTCTCATATAAGGGGCTCAACGGCTTTTAAAATACGTGTATGAACCCATCCTCGGCAAACCATTTTCTTCTTAGCACCGTTGTTTCAAAAAGTCACAAAGACTTCATTTCATAGTTTCTTACCATTTCATCATCCTCTTGATACCAGGGTCTGAAGATAATTAAGTTGTCGCTAAAGTTCTAAATCCTGTTTGTCAGAACCAGAGAAACCAACTGCAGTTTCTATAAACACAGTGTTTGACCTTCGTGACCGTGAGGAATCGGAGGGGATTAGTGAAGACAGAGATGTGAAAACTGAAGCCTGTTTGAAGCTCTGTTTTATTAACCTTTTAAAAATTTAATTAATTTATTTTTAATTAAATTTTTTGATACAATGTATTTTGATCGTGTTTTTCTTCTTCCCCAGCTCCTCCCCACAGCCTTACTTTGTTAATTTTTAAAATTCTACTAATTTCTAAATTTTATTTGGCCTAGCTCACTTATCTTAAAAATATAAAGTAAAATGTTCGATTTTTATGAAAGCAGAGCCCCAGTTTATTTCTAAAAAAAAAAAAGTTATAGGAATTGATCACAATGTCTATAGCAACAAACTTCTCCGTATCTAGTTTCACACAATACATGAAAATAAAATTTATGTAGCTTGATGTGTTAAAATGTAAAGGCCACAGGATAAAGAAAAGTAAAAAACCAACCATATTTTATATAATCTTAAACAAATATTTAACAGTGTATAAACTGATTGGAAATGTCTGTAAGTTAAAATAAAAAAGTCCAGTTTTAACTATTCTAAATAGCTAACATAAAATTCAGAAGGGAAGTAGAACTCTGGTCTTTGAAACTGGGCAAAGGGAGTAATATTTTTTGTTTTTTAATTGGACAGGGTCTCTCTATCTATGTAGTTCTGGCTATCCTGGAACTTACTACGTAGACCAGGCTGGCCTTGAACTTAAAGATATCCACCTGTCTCTGCCTCCTGAGCATGGCATTAAAGACACACGCCACCACACCTGGACAAGAATAAACTTTTTAATAAGTTTGGACATAATGGAAAATATTTATAATTACAGTAGAGATAGCAAGACAAATGCTGCTTACAGATCTTCTCATCTTCTATCTATTCATTTTGAACAATCTAGAATCTCTTTCTCAACCCAAATCATCAAAGGTTTTAGTGTTTAAAGAACCTCTTCAAATTCTGCATCCGAGCCTGTGTTAGAAACGTCTGACACCGACTTAGAGATGATGAGAAGGACATTTCTCTGGTTCTTATTTTTATCACATTAAGCAGATTGCCAAGACTTCTTAATATTCTCTGCATACAATGGATCCTGTTATCTTAACACCTGGAACATGTCACATCACCAAATGTACACATTGTATGGAAATTATTAATAGCCACACTTTAGAGGGTAGGGTAGATTCATATTGTACCTTAAACTAATAAACAGTTACTTTTACTTTCTATTACTTTTTCAAAACTATTAAAGTATTCTATAAATATAGATTTTAAAAAGCCTCGGACAAGTCTTTCAGTATAGGTTGTGTGAAGGGCGTCCTCATATTACCACACATTCTGCTACTCCTTAGTTTTTGAGACGGCCTCTAGACTTGAAGATTGCTATTTGGCTGGCTGATTACGGATCCTCCCAGGATCCTTTGTTCTCCCTCCCACAGCATTCAGCAAGCATTACAGGCCCACACCACCATGCCTGACTTCTTGTGGTTGTGGGGATCCGAATTCAGGCCTTCACACTCACGCCACAAATACTTTATCTGTTGAGCTCTCTCTCCAACCTAAGTAACTTTGGGACCAATTTTGAAAGCTTTAATGTATAGGTAACATCAAAAACTAATCCACTAAATAAATCTGTTGGAAGAGGTTTAAAAAATAAACTAAACAATTTTACAATCGGTAAATAAATTGACAGTTTAGTTAAAGTCTAAACCTGAAAGATTTCCTGGTGATTTATTCCAATAGTCAAATACCGACCAGTCTGACAGAATACAGATTTTTCAGAAAATGAGTGTGGGAGTCCTTTTGAAGACAGAAGCAGTACAATCATGTTTTGGAACATCAATTAATTTAATTTAATTTAAAAAATCCAACAAGCTGAAAGCAGCAATAAGATATTATTGTCAAGTTTATTACTCGGAATGCTAAATGACTTTGATGCTAGAGATTATGTTAATGTAACTCTTCTCAGTTAACAGTTTACAGAAGAAACCATATGATCTTCGCAGTCGAGGTAGAAAAGGCTGTTGGCGTGTTTCCACTTATGAAGAAAAGAGCAAGCTAAAAAGGAAGTTGCTTTTTTAAAATTTCTTTATTGAGTCTTTGTGAATTTCACATCGTACAACCCAATCCCACTCATCTCCCCGTACCTTCGAATCTATACTCCACTCTTGCAACCTTCCCTACCTAAATAAATAAATAAATAAATAAATAGACAAAAATCTCATTGTGGATGCTGTAATGTGTCACAGTGTGTCACACAGTATACCCTTTTGTCTGCACATCTTTACTTGCAAATCTTCATTGCAATCAGTCATTGTTCTGGTTCAAGGTCTCTGGTTCTGCTACACCATCAATACTGGACCCACACCTGTGTCATGGAGATCCTACAGCTTTGGATCTGCAGGGCCAGCCCTACAGGGGGCTTTTTTAAGTTCATTGTCAAGTTGAGAAAAATCTTACAGCACACCTCACATTCCCAATGTTGAAAATACAGCCCTAAGTAAGTTCTGGGGCAAGAATGTTCTTGAACACTGTCTTAGTCAGGGTTTCTATTCCTGCACAAACATCATGACAGAGAAGCAAGTTCAGGAGGAAAGGATTTATTCAGCTTACACTTCCACATTGCTGTTTATCACAAAAGGAAGTAAGGACTGGAACTCAAGCAGGGTGGGAAGCAGGAGCTGATGCAGAGGCCACGGAGAGAGGTTACTTACTGGCTTGCTTCCCCTGGCTTGCTTTCTTATAGAACCCAGGACTACCAGCCCAGGGATGGCACCACACACAATGAGCCCTTCCTCCCTTGATCACTAATTGAGAAAATGCCTTTCAGCTGGATCTCATGGAGGCATTTCCTCAAGGAAGCCTCCTTTCTCTGTGATAACTCCAGCTTGTGTCAAGTTGACATACAAAACCAGCCAGTACAAACACATTGTTAAAGATTGTGTTTATAGTAAAGAAAAAGAGTTTAACAATACAATAACTGAATGAAAGGAAATAAAATGGGTGTTATTCTTAGATGAAATGGTTTTACGAAGAAAAATCAAGGCCCCGCAGAAGAGGTGGGACATTTAACAAGGAGAGAACTCAGTTGTGTATCTATATAGCAGCAAAAAGCATCTTACTAATAGAAAATACATTATTTATTACAACAGCACAGGCACCCAGAAATAAGTCTAACTAAAGATACACTAGCTCTTTATGAAGATATTATGAGCACTGTTAGAAAACCATTAAAGGATTTGTGGGTATTGTGAACATGCAATTCTTGTCCAATAAATGTATCAGTGCAGTCCAGTTCCAAACAAAATTTTATCAGAACTTTTATATCAGGACTGGGTTTGTGAGTTCTATAATAGATATGGAAAATGATGGCATAGAGACTAGATTTGACATCTCCTGAAAGAGGCAGTATATTGAATGACTTGCCCTTCTAGATATCAGGGCTGATGGTGCAGCTACAAGAATTGCAGCACAGAGTTAAACAGAAAAGGAAAAAAATACACAGCATTACAATTACATATATACATTACATATATAATATATAATAATTACAAATATATATATGTATATATTTGATTTATGCCTGAGCAGGTATTGTATATCAATGGGAAGAAACAATTATTAAAAATAATTTTATAAAACAAAATAAAAATTTACCTTAACTGTCCCCAAAACAAATGCTATGAAAAATTAAAGAAAAACAAATATCTTCAAAGGATAAAATATTAGAGAATATTTGCAACTTTTAAGTAATGATAAATTTATTAAGACATATAGGAATATAAACTGGAAAAAGGAGATGGTGCACACATTTGATATGAAGAGTAAGACTTCATAACCTAAAAATATATAAAATAAAAATAAATTACACTGTGAAAAGCTGCTTCATATACACATGCATATAAACGTATACGATGTGTATCTATATATAAAGATTCATGTGCAAATAAGGTGTTTTCAAAAATAAAAACCTTTACAGATTAATGAAGTAGCGACAGTACAAACTAAAGCAGGGAGAGACGCGTGTACCCACGCTCTTCAGCCTCACAGCTCCGTCCCTGGTCTATGCCTCAGAACTTAGGTACACTCTTGAGAACTATTGATGAACTTCAAAGAGATTTACTTCTGCATATTGCCATCTATCAAGATCTACTTACACATTACATTCGTGAAATTTAAGTAATATTTCAATTAAAGCAACGATAGATCAATTGTATCCTAACATATCTGTCATAATTTTGTGGAATTACTATTTTCTATAATGAAGAGAGAGAAGAGTGTTTTTTTATTTTGTAAGCTTGCTATCCCTCCCTCCCTCCCCTCTCTGTACCTTCCTCCCTCCCTCCCTCCCTCCCTCCCTCCCTCCCTCCCTCCCTCCATCTCTTTGAAACATGACCTCACTATGTAACTCCAGCTGGACCCATACACTTTTTCTTGCTTCCACCAACGTTTTGGTTGTGTTATTTATGTCTTATGGATGCCAGGATGGCCTCACTCACTATGAACTCAAGCACAGGATGATCTTCAATTTCTGACGTCTCCTGCTTCCACTTCCTGCGTGAGGAGATTACAGACATGCACCACTCTATCCAGTTTATGGTTTCTGTGGTACTGGGGGATGGGGCTCAGGGTTTACTGCATGCTAGGCAAGCACCTACTAACCAAGCCACTGCCCTAGATATCCATCCAAATATTTTCGTTTGACTCTCTCACATCCAATTTTGAGAAATCTTCATTGTCCTGTTCGGACTTCGCTCAGGTGGACTGCTGAGCGTAAAGCGACTTCCGAGGCTTAACGATTTACACTGCCCAATGTTTTCTACACAGCTTTAACTTGGTCTTTTTGCTAGAAGACGCTTTGGTTCAAAAATCAGCTAACTGGAGTCACATTAAAAGTGCAAAAATAGAAAAGTCCAGGGCCGTGTTTCCTATCCCAGGTGCTTCTTCAATGGGTCACCGTTTTAGAACATAGTAATTTTTAATATCCTTGCAACTTTTCATGTGTCACTTTGCTATTTGCTATTTTTTCATATTTGTCCTAATTTTAAAACAGCACCAAATCATTGTTAAATAAAAAAACAACAAAAAACCAAAACAAAAGCCATATTGTAAGACAGAACTGTTCTAACCTAATTATGATGATCACCATTTAGAATTTACATAGGATAATTATGGAATCATTTAGATAATTAAACACTTCCCCTTTAAGTCTGAAGGTTGTTTTATAAAGTTATTCTTGATAATAATCTTCCCAAGGCCTTATGCAGATTATGTGCTAAGAAACTTTGTGTTCTCATCATGATGCAGGGTAATTAGGGCTGTTAATTACTTCATTGTAATTACAATAATTTTTAATGCAAGCAGATGTTTGCTTCCATACTTGAGACTGCTCTAGCCAGTGAATATAAGGTTTTCATATTTTCGCCGCTATTTTCCATGTCAGCTTTAACTTCCGATTGCTATTAAAATACCACCATCATCATCTAGTCTAGATGCACTATACTGAAAAGACTAGCTAAATCCCTATCCTTGGTCAAAGAATCTGTAAAATGGGTTCTGGGTAAAGTCCTTACTCAAAGCACCTGGGTTTCAGTGCAAACTTTTCAACGTTTCTGTTATGTTGTAAAGCTTTAAAACATTTAATTATATTGTTTCTCCTGAGTTTTAGTTATATTTTCTTAAAGTTTATTTAAAAAAATAGAAATAATTTAAGCAAAGACTGGAGCCTGGTATGGTTAGGAAGGAAAACTAGCTGTGATTAAAAAATACCTGGAACGATATCAACTTACCACAGTACTGCTCTGTGATTCAGTCACCACATGATTAGATTATGTGTCCTATTGCAATCCTGACTTTGAGTTTTACCAACCCCTTCCTATATTATGTGTGGTATCTGTTGAAAAGGATTGTTTGTAGGGCACAGTTGTCATCTTACCTTTCCCCACATGTGATGGTTTTTCTTTAGTCCTTGAGGACTTAGCACCTATGAGGCTGTTGCAAGAGGCTGGTTCTAACACCAGTTGGGGTATTCTGTCCTTTCAGGGTTGAGCTCTGAACGTCTTCCTCCGAATGATTTTTTTCACCCCCAATAGTGTAACTGTAGGGTATTGATGCCGCTTTCTTCAGAAATGTTGCTGAAGTCAAGATCCCAATTTTCCTTTGTATGCATATTTTTTTTAAATGAGTGAGGAATGAGTGTGTGTAGGTGCCAGGAAATTAGAAAGGGACTGTGAAAGGGCAAGAGAAGCTTTGAAGAAAATGGTTAGGGGATGCAGTAGGCCACATATGGTATAGAAGTGAAAGGAGGAATGGGGGTGGGCAAGAAGTGTTTAAATATTTGAAATATTTAAATGGAGATGGTCAAGGAGAGGCTAAGACACAGCTAGAATAACCCAAAATTCAGTATATATGAAACGCTGTAAGGAAGTCTGTGGCTTTGCATATTCAAAAAAGTGAAAGAAAAAATGAAAGAGAGCAAAAAGATACTGAGGAGGAGGAAGGGAAGGAAGGAAGGAAGGAAGGAAGGAAGGAAGGAGGAAAAAATTGATTTCTGATATGAGGGAGGTGTGGTCAATGGTACCATGTTTGCTTAGCATACGCAAGGCCCTGAGTCAATCCCCAGCAGTAGAAAAATAAAAGTTAAAAAACATTCTTGAAGGCTATGGGCTCTACTGTGTGTTCGGTCCAAACTTCTTAATAACATTTATACTAGTTCCATTTGTTGTGTGTAGCTTTTACTCCCCATGCTCTGGGACTAGCCTCACTGCCAGCCCCCACCCAGCTTCCCTTGATTCCAGAGGTAAAAGACACACACACATACACACACACACACACACACACACACACACACACAGTTGTTCGTTTTCAACTTGCCTTCTTGGCACAATTGCTGGGTGCTACTATCTCCCGGAAAAATATGCCCTTATTATTACTTCTACTTGTCCTAAATTTTAGTGGCTAGTCCCATCTAGTCCCTGGTAAAGACCCCTGCCAACCTACCTGTAGGAGATGCTTGTGTGGCCACTCCATTTTCAGATCTCACACGTCTCTACAACCCTTCTCCATCAGAAGCTTGGTGAAACTCTGTCTCTCCTCCCTTGGGTCCCTCTGCTCACCCTCAGGGACCCGGAAGTCCTGCTATTCCTTCCTTCAGTAATTGGCTCATGGCTTTTTTTTTCTCATTGAAAAAATGGCAGGTCAAGAACCAATTGTGGAACAGGAGCTTAGCATCAGAACCACCCCTACACCCATTGTCTACAGTCCCTGCAGTGACTAGGGTCAAGAGGCTTTGGAACTCTTGGCACAACCATTTCTTCCCTTTGTCTTCAAAGCAGAGGCCTATTAGACAAAAGTCATTTTCAATTATCTATCTCTTTTTTGTGGAATTATTTTTTAATGATTTAATATTTGACAATAAAGGACTACTGGAAAGCTTAGAACTCTCCATTGTCTGTAGTGCAAACTACAGAACATTAAATCCTTGTTCTATTTTTCTAATTTTCTCATCATGGCCCTATTGAAACTCCCCTATTGGTATCTGGTTGTCCAAGAATGGTCCTTGTTGATTCCATCTCAGATAAGACTCTGTTTCAAGTGGCTTTGTTTAATTATATACTAGCCAAGTCACTTTCTCATTGAACCCTATTGTGGATTTTCTTAGCCTACACTAATCAAATTACCTTCAGCATCCTTATCTTTCCCTTAGGTTGTGCCTACTTTTTTTGTGTCCCACCCTGTTGAGAATGATTCCTGGATAATTTGTGTAACTACTATACCCAGTACAGTGTTTATGTACAATATTCAAGTACAGTCTTAGTGGGCTGTTGGTAAGGAGGCAGTGGACGAGAGTTCATGTCCTTACTCTACCTGCCATTCTTCTGCTGTGACAGTCAGTGTGAATTTCCTTTTGGCAAGGCCCTTATAGCCAGGCTACAGTGAGTACAACATCTCTACCAGGAAAGCAAAAGAGAGACTGGAAGCCAAAACTCAAGGAATTCTGGCCAAAGACATAACCAGCCAAATTCTCATAGAAGTGGATTCCTAGAAGCAATTTGCATCGATTGTGTTTTGGTCGAAATAGGTTTCGTTGAATGTATGAGGTAAGACTGTCACTCTAGACTGTCAGCTTGAAATAAGTGTTGGCTAAACTTTCTATCAATATTTTGTGGAATGTTTATATTGATTTAGAATCAGAGGGTATCTCTAATTACTGAACTTTTTTCTTTTTGGTATGGATTTTGGCTGAAGCTAATATTTTGAAGGAGTTTTTAAAAAATATAAATGTCATAGTATAGCGACTAAAGTAAGAATTCTATAGAAACAGCATTCTTTTGAAAAAAAATGGGTGCATTGGCCAGAAATCCTGGTCTATAAGTAGGGCAAAGTTTATTTGCATCTATACTTGTCCATCAGTATAAAAAAACATGTAAAGTTGTTCGCTATTTCAGCCCAAGTGGTCAGAAGTTGAATATAAATATAGCTCATAGCATTGCCCGTAAGAAGTTTGCAAAACTCGCTCAGGCTAGACAAAATCCCAGCATGGAGGGGGCAAGGGTGAGCATGAAATTCTTCCACTAACTACAGCGCTATTGGCATTTGATGGCTTCGGGATAGTTTGTTCTCTTCAGTGGTGTGACCTCTGGCAGGAAATCCATATGGTAGGGCAGGTCCCAGTCCCACGAGCAGTTGGACAACACAACCTGTATTCGGTAGGCTTAAAAAAAGAGAAAAGTCAAAGTTGGGTGGATAGGGCATAAGGGCAAAGAGGGCAGATCTAGGAGGAGCTGTGGAAAGGGGAGAATGTGATTAAAACACACTGTATAAGATTCCCAGTGAATTAATACAAATATCATTTAAAAATAAAGTTCGTATTGCTTCTCGGCCTGTTGGCTAGGATCAAGTGTAAAAAATGAAGTTTGCAGTACATAGGTGAAAAATATGAATTATTTATTGAAATATTAATTAACAGTGGAGTAAAATAGTATGTCACCATTTGTTGGTGAATGATACAAAAAATATTGTTATGAGAATAGGAAAGTGTTCCTTCTGGTCAGGATGACTTCTGGATGCCTAAAGGAATAAACACTGGGTTATAATAAAGGATTATGTGTAAGGGGAAAAGAGAATAAACACTAGGTTATAATAGAGGATTATGTGTAAGGGGAAAAGAGAAAAGATTTTCCTGCTTGGAAAAAAATTAAAATTTGAATATGGCTAAGGAATCAAAGTCAATTTTTGGCAAAGCATTGGCAAATTATTATTATATATTTTTAGGGAGGTGAAAAACTATTGATTAAATTAGAATGGGAATTTAAGTTCAAATTGTGGAAGAGTGTGAATGCCAGGTTAGGGACTAAGGAATTACCTTATGAGTGGTGATGAACCGTCATGGAAGATATGGGTACGAACAAAAGGGTGGGTCCACGTTGAGGTTTTGGAAACTTAATATTTGTCAGATATGCACTACTTGGAAAGGAAGGCCAACACACAGGGCGATTCCAAGATGTGCAGAGGGACAATGTAACTGAAGTAAACTGAAGAGCATGAACTGTTATGCTGTTACTCCTTTGCTATGAGTTAGTGGCTCAGATGGGGAGGGTAGCTTCTTTCTTGAGCAGCCCCAGCCAGTGCACCCAGTCCAGGTTTGTGTCTTCTTTAGGGATGCTAACCTCATCAGTGGCCATCTTCCTGTGGTACTGTTTGGTACTCACCCTTCCACATACCCCCCCCCCCACCATGTTCTCTTCTCATAGTCATGCTTTAGTTACATGCTTCTTCATTATGTGCTAGTGTTGGTTGATGGGATGCATGAGTTGAATGTATAACATGAATGATGGGATGCTGTAAAACTGGTGGGCAGGGAAAGACCTGCAGATTCCAAAAGAGAATCGGCAACGCTTGGCCACTGGTTAGTTTTCGGTGTAAGAGAACACAAGACTTTGAGCTCCGCAGAACAATTACATACGTAATAGATGTAACCTTGTCTGGGAGGAAGTCATTCATGCTGTTGTTGTGAGAAATGGTTAGGAGAGATTAACCATGCAGATTTACACTGAGACTTTATGAAAATGTTAGAAATAATTCGGAATAGTGAGTTACATTCTCCTGATGTTTCAAACCCGGGTGGTTTTACAGCATCAAAGGTACAATAAGCAAAAGGCTTGATTGTTCGGTCTTGGCTGTAGGCTTAGACTTTTAAAAACCTACTTCTGTGGGATGATGACACAGGTGAGGCAGGCACGAGACAGAATACGGCCTGTCATAGGATGAGAAGGAAGGATGGGTGGGAGAAAAGTTTGAAGGAAGAGGAGGAGACAGGACCGGAAGAGAGGGGAAAACTGGGGTAGCCTCAGAGACAGAGCACGGAGGCTGACATTGAGATTCCATGTTGTACCTTTACAGGTTGTTATAAATGTTCTTTTTTTAAAAAAAATTTACTAGATATATTTCTTTACTTACAATTCAAATGTTATTCCCCTTCCCGGTTTCCTGTCCATAAGCCCCAATTCCCTCCCCTTCCCGCCTCCCATATGTGTATTCTCACTATACATCCCCCCTTACTGCCTCCCCCATATTCCCCTGCACTGGGGGTCCAACCTTGGCAGGACCAAGGGCTTCCCCTTCCACTGGTGCCCAACAAGGCTATTCTCTGCTACATATGCAGTAGGAGCCCTGGGTCAGTCCATGTATAGTCTTTCAGTAGTGGTTTAGTCCCTGGAAGCTCTGGTTGGTTGGCATTGTTGTTTTTATGGGGTTGCAAGCTCTTTCAACTCTTTCAGTCCTTCCTCTAATTCCCCCCAAGGGGGTCCTATTCTCAGTTCGGTGGTTTGCTGCTAGCATTGACCTCTGTATTGGACATGCTCTGGGTGTGTCTCTCAGGACAGATCTATATCCAGTCCCTTTCAGCATGCATTTTTTTTAGCTACATCAGTCTTATCTAGTTTTGGTGGCTATACATATATGGACCACATGTGGGGCAGGCTCTGAATGCTCAATTCTTGAGTCGCTGCTCTAAACTTTACTTCCATATCCCCTCCTATGGATATTTTTTCCCCTTTTAAGAAGGAGTGGAAGCATCCGAATTTTGGTCATCCTTCTTGAGCTTCTTGTGGTCTGTGGATTGCATCTTGGGTAATTTGAGATTTTTGGCTAATATCCACTTGTCAATGAGTGCATACCAAGTGTATTTTTCTGAGATTGAGTTACCTCACTCAGGATGATAATTTCTAGTGCATTCCATTTGCCTATAAATTTCCTGAAGTCATTGTTTTTGATGGCTGAGTAGTACTCCATTGTGTAGATGTACCATATTTTTTGAATCCATTCTTCTGTTGAAAGAATCTGGGTTCTTTCCAGCTTCTGGCTATTATAAATAAGACTGCTATGAACATAGTGGAGCATGTGTCTTTGTTGTATGTTGGAGCATCATTTGGGTATATCCCCAGGAGTGGTATAGCTGGGCCCTCAGGTAGTGGAATGTCCAGTTTTCTGAGGAACCTCCAGACTTATTTCCAGAGTGGTTGTACCAGTTTGCAATCCCACCAACAATGGAGGAGTGTTCCTCTTTATCCACATCCTTGCCAGCATCTGCTGTCACCTGAGTTTTTTTTATCTTAGCCATTCTGACTGGTGTGAGGTGGAATCTCATGGTTGTTTTGATTTTCATTTCTCTGATGACTAAGGATGTTGAACATTTCTTTAGTTGCTTTTTGGCCTCAGCTGAAAATGTTTTGTTTCGATGTGTACCCCATTTTAATAGGGTTATTTGGCTTTCTGGAGTTTAACTTCTTGAGTTCTTTGTATATTTTGGATATTAGCCCTCTATCAGTTGTAAGATTGGTAAAGATCTTTCCCAATCTGTTGGTTGGCATTTTGTCCTAATGACAGTGTCTTTTTCCTTAAGAAGATTTGCAGTTTTATGAGGTCCCATTTGTCGATTCTTGAACTTAGAGCATAAGCCATTGGTGTTCTGTTCAGAAATTTTTTTCCCAATGCCCATGTGTTTGAGGCTCTTCACTACTTTTTCTTCTATTAGTTTGAGTGTATCTGGTTTGATGTGGAGGTCCTTGATCCACGTGGACTTACGCTTTGTACAGGGTGATAAGAATAGATTGATTTGCATTCTTTACATGCTGACCTCCAGTTGAACCAGCACCATTTGTTGAAAATGCTATCTTTCTTCCTTTGGATGGTTTTAGCTCCTTTGTCAAAGATCAAGTGACTATAGGTGTATGGGTTCATTTCTGGATCTTCAATTCTGTTCTACTGATCTATCTGCCTGTCTTTGTACCAAAACCATACAGTTTTTATGACTATTACTCTGTAATACTGCTTGAGTTCAGGGATGGTAAGTCCCTCAGAAGTTCTTTTATTGTTAAGTATAGTTTTTGCTATCCTGGGTTTTTTGTTATTCCAAATGAATTTATAAATTGCTCTTTCTATCGCTATAAAGAATTGAGTAGGGATTTTGAAAGGGATTGCATTGAATCTGTAGATGGCTTTTGGCAAAATGGTCATTTTTACTATATGAATCTTGCCAATCCATGAGCCTGGGAGCTCTTTCCATCTTCTGAGATCCTCCTCAATTTCTTTCTTCAGAGACTTGAAGTTCTTGTCATACAGATCTTTCACTTGCTTGGTTAAAGACACAGCAAGATATTTTATATTATTTGGGACTATTGTGAACGGTGTCATTTCCCTAATTTCTTTCTCAGCCTGTTTATCCTTTGAGTAGAGGAAGGATAAACAGTACTGATTTGTTTGAGTTAACTTTATACCCTGACACTTTGCTGAAGTTGTTTATCAGGTTGAGTAGTTCTCTGGTAGAACTTTTGGGGTTACTTAAGTACACCATCACATCATCTGCAAATAGTGATATTTTGATTTCTTCCCTTCCAATTTGTATCCCTTTGACCTCCTTTCACCGTCTGATTGCTCTGGTTAGGACTTCAAGTACTATACTGAATAAGTAGGGAGAGAGTGGGCAGCCTTGTCTAGTCCCTGATTTTAGTGGGGTTGCTTCAATTTTCTCTCCATTTAGTTTGATGTTAGCTACTGGTTTGCTGTATATTGTTTTTACTATGTTTAGACATGGGCCTTGAATTCCTGATCTTTCCAGTACTTTTATCATGAAGGGGTGTTGAATTTTGTCAAACGCTTTCTCAGCATCTAATGAAATGATCATGTGGTTCTTATCTTTGAGTTTGTTTATATAGTGGATTATATTGATGGATTTTCGTATATTAAACCATCCCTGCATCACTGGGATGAAGCCTACTTGATCGTGATGGATGATCGTTTTGATGTGTTCTTGGATTCAGTTTGCAAGAATTTTATTGAATATTTTTGCGTCAATATTCATAAGAGAAGTTGGTCTGAAGTTCTCTTTCTTTGTTGGGTCTTTGCCTGGTTTCGGTATAAGAGTAATTGTGGCTTCATAGAAGGAATTTGTTGCTTACAGGGGACTGTGCTAGTGGAAATTTGTCTCTACAACCTTTTGCTTCTGGAAGACATGTTAGGGTTCCTATGTTTATAGACATTTGGTCATTAGATTTCTGACAGAGTTGAAGACTAATTAGTCTCATAGCCTACCCAAGCTAATTAACTTTGAAAAAACATAGGCATCTAGATGATTTTCTTATGGTATAGTTGTGTATAGCTTATATTTGATGAAAACAAGTTTTTTAATTGAACAGAAAGGGTGATCTGTAGGATGGTGTCATTATGCAGGAAGGCAGGTCCAGGATAATGTGAAGCCTATCATTGGATGAGAAGGAAGGGTAGGCGGGGGAAAAAGTCTAGGAAGGAAAGAGAAGAAGCAGGAGAATCAAGATGGAGACCACAGAGCAGGATGATCTAGATCCAGGTGGACTAGGTCAATTTTATCTCGTCTAGGCGGGCAGTTCATATCTTTATTAATTGGCTGTGAATTTATCATGTGGATGTAGTGTGGATTGAGAATTTAATTACAAATCTGACTGTTGGGTTACAGTTTGTTGAGTCTTGATTTTACCAGGCATTTGGGAGTTTATACTTTAACTACCAGGAGGGTGGTTGCTGGGAGTGTGGGCAGAGTCTGTAGCAGGAAGTTGCAATAGGCCAGCAGCTGCTGGATATCTAGAACCATGATTTTGCTGGGTAGCTGGAACAAGAGAGTTCGTGGCTAGCAGAGCAAGAGCCTCTGGAAGAGATACTAATCTGAGATAAATTAGCACTAGTTCAAATGGCCTCTTGGAGCTGGAACTAGGGACCAAACTATCCTGTGAGTCTGCTTCAGCAAAACATCACATGAGTTGGTATCACATGACACAACCAGAAATTTCCACTTCACTCATCTAGTCAGTATACAAAGATACACACACACACACACACACACACACACACACACACACACACACACACACACACACGCACGCACACACAAATACATACACGTGGCTAGGGGTTGGGGAATGCTCAAAGTAAATGGAGGCAGCTGCCCAAAGTCTGCTGTTGTAAGCGTGTTGATGGCATTCCTCCCTGTTTTTCACTTGTTCTAGATGGATTCTAACCCCTCTTTGTGCACACCCAGCTTTCCTGGAAATAAGGTCAGGGGACTTGTGGTCATATCATATCTCATCCTTGCAAATTACTTCGGTTCCATGCTCAAATGATTCTAGGCTGTGTAATGCTGGCTGACTCACAAAGTACTCACAGACATGTATTTCTTCAGTAAACGGACAAATCCCCATGCAGTGCTTTAGGTCCGGAAAACATCTCTCCCTGTGTTGCTCAATGCATTTGAATTCTCTTTATTTTCCTTTTTAATTATCATTTATTCCTTGTGTGTATGAAACAATATTGAACAGCATTAGCAACAACAAAAGCCCCCATTTTATTTAGCACAATCATGATGAAACATAATA
Source organism: Rattus norvegicus (assembly GCF_021556685.1). Classification (NCBI taxonomy): domain Eukaryota; kingdom Metazoa; phylum Chordata; class Mammalia; order Rodentia; family Muridae; genus Rattus; species Rattus norvegicus. The sequence goes on along the minus strand of NC_141537.1, from coordinate 29,131,967 downwards.
CAGTTTTACTTGGAGAAAACAGAGAATGTAAAAACAGACCACATAGTAAGCAGTGGCATGGGTTCCTTTTAGCTCATAAGCTTAAATATTACTACTCAAGTAGTTTTGCATCTTGTTTCAATAAACTTAAGTAATAAAGTACTTTTAATATCATTATCCAAGTCATGTTTTTTTGATGTTTTCATTAAAATTTCATTAACATTCAGTGCGTGTGTAAAAAGGGGTTTGTGGTCTGGAACAAGCTAATATCCTTCTCTGTGAAGTGTCTATTCATATGAGGCCAAATCTTGATATTCAATAGGGTTTGTGTAACACAGCAAACACGGAAGTCAGACAAAGCAAAGAAAATCCGCCCGGCAGATTCAGGCCTCCCTGACACCCTTACCATCTTGGATCCTCTTTATACCTTTTCCCCTTCAAACCTGGAAAAATCTCTTTGAGTTGTAATATTTTCTAGTTCCCTGCCTTAGATATCTGTCCTTTTTTTCTTCGTGTATAGTTAACCTTTCCGTGAAAGCAGAGACCTCTTTAAAAACATCTGTTTTGGCAATGGTGAAAAATCTAGGGAAAACATCGACCATTTCAGTGATTTTTTTTTTTCTGGAGCCACACCGTACAGTTTCCCCATTACTTGAAAAAAATATTTAAAATAAAAAGTTTTTTTTTCCTGCTACCTAGAAATGCCAAAGAGAGCAAACTGATATAATAACCAAGCACCAGTTGTTTGGTGAAAGCCGGGGAATTCTTGCTTGGCCATTTTTAGCTACACTACACCTAGCTGGAGGGCTATTGCACTGATTTGTTCTGTCTGCATGAGTCAATGCATGCCCATAGTGGCAGGAGGCAGCTGGCTTCACTAAGATGCCTACTTCCCCACTGATCTTCCCTCTGGCCTCTCTCTTTGTTGAAGACTCTTTTAAAGATGTTCTATTATACTGGAGAGGATATTCTCTTTCAGGTTAAAGGGAAATGACCAAGTGGGAGGCGAAATTTCAGAAGTAATCTGGATTTCCTTCAAGCCAATGCATATTTCGTCTCCTTTTATTCCACTAGAAGGGAGAACTGGATCTCATTGTTATGGAAGAGATCTAGCACGAAGCCTTTTTTTGAGCATCTTTCCAGGGGAAGATTCGCGGACACTCCTTTGCGCCAGCTTTGTTTGTTTGTATGTTTGCTCTGTTTTTCCTAATGCTTTGCTTTTCCTTTGGTATGACTTGGCTTGTCCAGTAAGAGTATAACTTGATAAAGAAATTCCAGTTTTCTGCATGGTATTGGTACAGAGACAGACAGATAGACCAATGGAACACAATTGAAGACCCAGAAACGAACCCACACACCTATGGTCACTTGATTTTTGACAAAGGAGCCAAAACCATCCAATGGAAAAAAAGATAGCATTTTCAGCAAATGGTGCTGGTTCAACTGGAGGTCAACATGTAGAAGAATGCAGATCGATCCATGCTTATCACCCTGTACAAAGCTTAAGTCCAAGTGGATCAAGGACCTCCACATCAAACCAGACACACTCAAACTAATAGAAGAAAAAGTGCGGAAGCAACTCGAACACATGGGCACTGGAGAAAATTTCCTGAACAAAACACCAATGGCTTATACTCTAAGATCAAGAATCAACAAATGGGATCTCATAAAACTGCAAAGCTTCTGTAAGGCAAAGGACATGGTGGTTAGGACAAAACGGCAACCAACAGATTGGGAAAAGATCTTTACCAATCCTACAACAGATAGAGGCCTTATATCCAAAATATACAAAGAACTCAAGAAGTTAGACCGCAGGGAGACAAATAACCCTATTAAAAAATGGGGCTCAGAGCTAAACAAAGAATTCACAGCTGAGGAATGCAGAATGGCTGAGAAACACCTAAAGAAATGTTCAACATCTTTAGTCATAAGGGAAATGCAAATCAAAACAACCCTGAGATTTCACCTCACACCAGTGAGAATGGCTAAGATCAAAAACTCAGGTGACAGCAGATACTGGCGAGGATGTGGAGAAAGAGGAACATTCCTCCATTGTTGGTGGGATTGCAGACTGGAACAACCATTCTGGAAATCAGTCTGGAGGTTCCTCAGAAAATTGGACATTGAACTGCCTGAGGATCCAGCTATACCTCTCTTGGGCATATACCCACAAGATTCCCCAACATATAAAAAAGACACGTGCTCCACTATGTTCATCGCAGCCTTATTTATAATAGCCAGAAGCTGGAAAGAACCCAGATGCCCTTCAACAGAGGAATGGATACAGAAAACGTGGTACATCTACACAATGGAATATTACTCAGCTATCAAAAACAATGACTTTATGAAATTCGTAGGCAAATGGTTGGAACTGGAAAATATCATCCTGAGTGAGCTAACCCAAACACAGAAAGACATACATGGTATGCACTCATTGATAAGTGGCTATTAGCCCATATGCTTGAATTACCCTAGATGGCTAGAACAAATGAAACTCAAGACGGATGATCAAAATGTGAATGCTTCACTCCTTCTTTAAAAGGGGAACAAGAATACCCTTGGCAGGGAAGAGAGAGGCAAAGATTAAAACAGAGACTGAAGGAACACCTTCAGAGCCTGCCCCACATGTGGCCCATACATATACAGCCACCCAATTAGACAAGATGGATGAAGCAAAGAAGTGCAGGCTGACAGGAGCCGGATGTAGATTGCTCCTGAGAGACACAGCCAGAATACAGCAAATACAGAGGCGAATGCCAGCAGCAAACCACTGAACTGAGAATAGGGCCCCCGTTGAAGGAATCAGAGAAAGAACTGGAAGAGCTTGAAGGTGCTCGAGACCCCATATGTACAACAATACCAAGCAACCAGAGCTTCCAGGGACTAAGCCACTACCTAAAGACTATACATGGACTGACCTTGGACTCTGACCTCATAGGTAGCAATGAATATCCTAGTAAGGGCACCAGTGGAAGGGGAAGCTATGGGTCCTGCTAAGACTGAACCCCCAGTGAACTAGACTGTTGGGGGGAGGGCGGCAATGGTGGGAGGGTGGGGAGGGGAACACCCATAAGGAAGGGGAGGGGGGAGGGGAATGTTTCCCCAGAAACCAGGAAAGGGAATAACACTCGAAATGTATATAAGAAATACTCAAGTTAATAATAATAATAAAAAAAAGAAATTCCAGTTTTCATGTTACAAGTCTGGTCGCCCTAGTTTAAAATTAGACGTGGAGTTAGGAGAATCACGTATTTGGTTGCCACCGTGTTAAGACGGTTGTGTGGGCAGAGGCAATTGTTTGGGAACACAGGCTTGCTGGGTTTCCTCTAGCTTACGCTTTCATTGTAGAGAGCTGTTAGAAGGCCATTGTCACCCCACTAGTGGTGTGGAAATACCAAAATGTCAAGAAAACCTGCAGTCATTTCTTCCTGTATAGTAGTCGTATTTTCCGAAAATGACAAATGAGATTGATTTTGTCATAACTATGATGAGGAAGGACGTGTGGTTACTGTCTCATATCAAATAATCAGCTATGGAAATTCAGAGACTGTATTTGGGTTATATATGTAAAGACAATATGTTAATTCTTTACTATGTAATACAGATTTAGAAATCCCTCATATGTGGAAAATATAGGTATTAACAGGCTAGCTTTCAAATTTTTAAAACATCAAGTAGATTCCAGATTTATTTAGCAAACTACAAAATTTACCAAGTAATAAGTGGTACTCTTAGCTTGAAAGTGTCTCACTATTGGGCCAGGCCACGCAATTTTAATAATTATTCAGGGGTGGCTTATGAAGAGAAACTATTGCCAGACTTGTTGCTTAGATTTTTGTCCACAAGGCCTGAGTTTCAAAAAGTGGGAATAGTGCCGGAGGTGGGTCAGAAAGTGCGGGTAATGGTTAAAGATGCCAGACTTTCAGACCTCCCTCTCCTCACCCCTAGACGGAAGACCGTTGCCACAGAGTACTCATTAGCAGTTATTGAACAATGCCTGGGCACGGATTTTCACATGGCGCACTTCCCAGCCTTGTACACACCCAATCCCTCTGGTGACCTGAAGCAATAGTGGAATTTACTGCCCCTGTCCGGTGAGATCATAAAGCCAGGATGAAGGGCTTCTGCAGACGGTGGGGCAATTTTCCCGTTTTGAGTCTTTGGGGTCACTTCCCACCCTTCCAGGGGGCACAGTTGCCCGTCCTTCTGCAGTGTCACAAAGGCAAGTCTGCACAAAGAACTCTTAGCATGGCACCAATGCTGGGTACCGAGTCAGGAGCCCTGGGTTCGTTTCAGACAACGTGTGTTTATGACTCGGGGAAAGTGTCCTCTTCTTTGTCTTAGGGTCGTCTATAAAAGGAGCCTTTACGAGAGCTTAATAAATCGAAGTGGCTTCTCTGAGGAGCTTACAGAAATTGTGTGGGACCGCAGATGCACGGATGTTAGGATGTCATCTTAACGCCGCGTCTTAGGAGACATGGATGCCAGACAGGTTTTAATAGCTGCTGGGTGATGATGCTTTGGCGTCAGTCCATTTATAGCTTAGGCCAGGACTGTAATTACTTTATCCCTTTCAGAACATGAAGGTTTATGAGGAAAGTGAGAACTTCATACCCTTACCTCAGTGTTAATGACATCCCTTCTAGCGATTCTCTCTACCACTTACTTTGCCTTGGCAAACACATTTTAGTAACTTACATTGCCAACTACTTTCTGTCCTCAGGGACTTGGAGTCCGCCTCCTCACCCCACCTCCCATCCAAACAGACTGGCCCATCTGCATCTTCCCGGCGATGAAGATTTTTGAGATTTTTCTTTTTATCTTTGGTCTCCTATCTTTATACAGCTCCAGGATATTCATATTCATATCTATCTATCTATCTATCTATCTATCTATCTATCTATCTATCTATCTATCTATCTATCTATCTATCTATCTATCTATCTATCTATTATTTTCTCATTTTATTGCTTCTCTTGCGTTCTGTATCAGCATGTGGAACTCTTCTCCGTGTCTCTTAACCACTCCCTAACATTTTCTATTTCCTGAACTCTTCCCTTTTGCACTGCACTATGGGAAAATTCTGCAGTTGGGTCTTTAAGATCCCTAAGTATGTCGAGAGCTGTGTGTGCCCTAGAATTAAGTACATTTGTTAATGTTTAATGTTTTTCTCCTCTGTGAATGGATCTGGGGTGTAAATAGCCAATTATAATACCCTAATTTATAGTGAATTGGCCATATGGGTCTTGTCTCATTTTTTTAAAAAGAATATTCATGCCTAATTTATATCCTAAGCACTGCTTCTATTTAAAATGTTTTTATGTTATTGTACATATTATTATTATTATTATTAAAGTTTTTAACCTATCTATCTAACATACATACATCTATCTATCTATCTATCTATCTATCTATCTATCTATCTATCTATCTATCTATCTATCTATCGGTGTGTGTCTCTGAGTGCATACCATACCTATATGGGTACCTGTGGAGGCTAGAGGACAGTATTAGATTCCCTGGAGCTAGAGTTACAGGCAGATGTGAGCCTCCCAAGAGTGTGCTGAACACAAAACTGTGGTCTTTTGGAAGAAGAGCAAGGGTTCTTTATCTCAGCCATTGTTCTAACACTAAAAAAATTTATGGTTATCTATTTCCTTGAGGTAATCAGAGGACAACTTACAGGAATGGAATTTCTTTTCTACCTTGTGGGCCCCAGGGACTGAACTCCAGACATTGGGCTTAGAAGAAAGTGCCTCACCCACTGAGGCAACTTGCTAACACAAAAATGAGTCTGTATTCTTATATGCCAAAATGATATTTCATTTTAAATCTTAGATGAATAAAATGGTATCATTACCTAGCATGTACATGGCAAATAAAAATATGTGCCAACAGTTTTTTAATTCTGAAAAACTCAGATAATTTAAAGTAAAATCTGAGTTAACGCAGTTATATTTTCTAAATCCCTCCAAATAAATGCTTTGCTTAACATTTTGTTCTGTGGTCTCCGTTGGTCTGCTGTAATTTTTACTCATTTTGTTATTTAAATCAGATTATCCTGGCTGATACTATTAAATTTCTGCAAGTATTCAGTAATGATTTGTTCTGTTATTGACAAGATGCTATTTCTTTGGCCAACTGAAAATTCATACTCACTTGAGTGTTATTTCCTTTCCCTCCCCCTGCGGAAATGGTATTTGTTTGAGTTTTATGAAGAAAAATGGAGGCAACCTCCTTTTAATACCTGAAGTGGTCTACTATTTTGTTAGAAACAACAAATTTGTATTTCCATTTTGTAATTAAGAAGAACTCCCTTTTATATTTTTATTGGTTATTTTACTTATTTACATTTCAACTGTTATCCCCCTTCCCAGTTTCCCCTCCGAGAGCCGCCATCCCATCTCCCCTCCCCCTGCCTCTATGAAGGTGCTCCTCCACCCACCCACTTCTGCCTCACTGCCCTAGCATTCCCCTATGCTGGGGCATCCAGCCTTCATAGGACCAAAGTCCTTCTCTCCCGTTGACGCCAGATAAGGCAATCTTCTGCTGGAGCCAGGGGTCCCTCCATCTGTACTTTTTGGTTGGTGGTTTAGTCCTTTAGAGCTCTGGGGGACTTGGTTGGTTGCTATTGTTGTTGCAAACCTCTTCAGCTTCTTCAGTCCTTCCCCTAACTCCTCCATTGGGGTCCTAGTGCTCAGTCTGATGGTTGGCTTCAAGCATCTGCATTTGTATTGGTCAGGCTCTGGCAGAACTTCTCAGGGGACAGCTGTAGCAGGCTCCTGACAGCAATTACTTCTTAGCATCAGCAATAGTGTCTGGGTTTGGTATCTGTAGACGGGTTGGATCCCTAGGTGGGGCAGTCTCCGGATGGCCTTTCCTTCAGTCTGTGCTCTACTCTTTGTCCCTGTATTTCCTTTAGACAGGAGCAATTCTGGGTTAATACTTTTGAGATGGGTGAGTGTCCCCATCCCTCAACCTGAGGCCTCGCCTAACCTCTGGATATGATCTCTACTGGTTCTCCCTCCCCTTTGTTGGGAATTTCAGCTAATGCCATTTCCACTGGGTCCTGGGAGCCTCTTGCTTTCCTGGCATCTGGGACTTTCAGATGGCTACCCCAAGTTCTCCAACCCCCGGTGCTACACACCTCTGGTTCAATTTCCTGACCTTATACTTCTCACTTGTCTCCTCCCACATCTGATCCTGTACCCCTCTTTTTCCTCTCCCCCTCTTCCCTTCTTCCCAAGTCCTGCCTATCATCTAATTCCCATGATTATTTTAATCCCCCTTCTAAGTAGGACTGAAGCATCCACACTTTGGTCTTCTTTCTTCTTGACCTTCATATGGTCTGTACCCTGTATGATGGGTATTCATAACTTTTTGCTTAATATCCACCTATCAGTGAGTGGATATCATGTGTGTTCTTTTGTGACTGGGTTACCTCACTCAGGATGATAGTCTAGTTCCATCCATTTGCCTGTGAATTTCATGAAATTATTGTTTTTAATAGCTGAGTAGTACTCCATTGTGTAACTGTATCACATTTTCTGTATCCATTCCTCTGCCGAGGGGCATCTGGGTTGTTTCCAGCTTCTGGCTATTATAAATAAGGCTACTATGAACATAGTGGAGCTTGTGTCCTTGTTATATGTTGGAACATCTTTTGGATATATGCCCAGGAGTGGTATAGCTGGGTCCTCAGGTAGTAGTACGATGCTTCTTTAAAATAAAGATGGTATATGTTACAAGTGCTTCAGCTGGCTACTATGTGAGTGTCCTTAAAGTGAACACAATCTCAGCTCATCCTATATTGTACATGGCCAGTGCTTATTTAGGCTATAACTGTAGGGGGTTTTCCTTTGTTTTGCTTTTGTTTGCATAGTGCTATGAACTGAACACAGAGTCTCCAGCACCCTAGACAGACTTACCTGTATAGGTTTTTAAATGAATTGTTTTTAAATTTTATTCTCAATAAATCCATATTACTGTCTTCTAATTGAGAGGGGACTTGAGAAAAGGTGGGGGAAAGCTAATCAATGAGTTCTCAGCTGGAGTTAGAGAGAAGCAAGAAGTTCTGGTGAGGTACTACATAGTAGGGTAACTAGATGACAGCTATGTGTGGTGTACCTAGAACAACACTAGAAGAGATAATGTAAACAAATAGATAAGTTTAATTTCGTTATTGTATAATATATATGTGTATGGATGTATATCCACATCACATGATCTCTAGTTAATATCTGCAGTTTTGTTCTACATATCAATTAAATTTAATTTGGAGGCTAGGAAAAAAGGACAGTCAATAAAATTTTTACTGCATAGCATAAAATCCCGAGTCCAGTTCTCAGCACACACAGAAAGTTATAGTGTATACCTATAATTTTAGCATTAGGGAAGTAGAAACATATAGATCCATGGTGCTCTCTGGCCAGTCAACTTAGCCCATTTGTCACATTCCAGGGTCAGTGAGAGACATTTCCTAAGAAAGGCAGACAGACAGACAGACAGACAGAAAGAAAGAAAGAGAGAGAAAGAAAATAACCAAGACAAATGGACTCTGGGGAATAACACCCAAAGTTGGCTGATGGTCTCTACATACACATACATACATGTGTAGACATACCCAAACACAAATGGACCCATACCCATACATGAACATTGAGACCTATACACATATATACTCACACAAAATAAATACATTCTGAAAAATAGAAAAAGATGTGTGCAATCATTGTTTTTTTTAACTGATGAAGTTAATCAAATCATATCTTCCACAGACAACTGCAGCATATTCCAAAGCACCATAAAATCTGAATAGCAATGGGACATTTCGCAGAGTTTCTTCACATAATTCTCTGAAGTGGCAGAGTTTCTGGGCTATGAAGAAGTTGAGTATTGTCAATAGTGGTTGGATTTTTTTTCCTACATCAGGTCCTAACCATTTCCTTCATTATTTTTTCTGGAGTTTGGCCTTTGGTACTGCCAGGAAACAGACATGGTTATCAAGCCCTTCTTCTGCACAGGATCAGATAGTAAATATAAGCTTGTGGACTTGTAACACTGTGTTTGAACGGCAACTATATAATTTGCCTTTGTAGAGTAGACCAGTTATAGATCAAAGATATAACACATGGAAAGTGGCTGGTTTCCAACAGTTTTCATTTACAGACTCAGGCAGTGGGTCAGGTGTGGCCTATTTTAGAGACCAGTGGTTCTCAAATTATACATCAGAATCTGTGAAAGGACTCGAGAGGCATAGTTTTCTCTCTTCCCCTTCAGTCTAGGATGATGGTGCATTAACTTTTCCTGGGGAGATGGAGAGGAACAACTCCCAGGTAGGCAGCATCAACACACCAAAGTACAGTCAATGGAATAAATAGTTCCCACCTGAACAGAACAAAAGACAGGCTTGATTCTGGAATCAAATATGACTGTCCATGGCCCAGGGAGCATACATTTAGTTTTCCCTAAATACTGTATTCCAATGAGGTAGCAAATTCCTGAAGGATGTATTTTTTTTTTAGTTTATAGAAACAGAATAAAGAAGGCCCTAAATGAAGACACTTTTCAAATCTCTCAGTTGAACCATCAGGTAGGTAGGTGAAGGCAAAGCCAGGCAAGGAAACCACTACTGCAGGCCTCAGATGCTATCTGATAACAGCATTAGCTTTGGGTCCGTAGAGAGCAAATGATGTGCTAAAGTGAAACATTCCAAAGAGTTTTGCCTGGTAGTTATAAAGATGTTAGAGGTGGGCAAAAAAGAGGTAGTTAAGGGGGCCAGAGATAGCCTAAGACAAAGTATCATTAAGTAACTAATGAGATCAAATGACTCTCCTCAGACCCATCCTTGGGACCCTGAAATGAAACTGAACTTTAAATTTAGGGCATAGATATGTGCATTTCAGTATTCTAGAACAAGGTGTTGTCCTACACATGCCTTATTCGGGTTCCAGTCTTATCCTGCAAGACTGTTAGAACTCTGTAATATCTCTTTCCTGGGAGACAAGGTCCCCTCTGTCCAGTGTTTTTTTTCTCCCAGCATGAGATTCCGTAGAAAATTCCCATATCTGTGGTCTGTTGTTTCAACAATCTGATATTCAAGTTAAGAGACACAAATGGCAAATGTCTCTTTAGAATAGCTTTCTTCCTGCTAGGCCAGTTTCAGAATTATGTGATAGGATTTTTATGTGTGAAGAACTGCTTTGGTTGCTGGATGAAAAATATTCTGTGAGAGTAGAAAGAGGTGCCCAGAAGAGGGGAGGGTAAGAATTGATAGGTCACATGTGGTTCAGTGGTTTAGACCAAGATGACTTTTGTGAGGCGACTCAGAGAGGTCACTGTAAGTATAAAACATGTCAATATAAAAGCGAGAGTGAGTGATGTAAGAGAGCTAATTACCTAATAATTGAGGCGTAGGTTGGAAGCAGATTTATTTTGATCACCCAAGCAAAAGAATTTGCTGACAAACTGCTTCGGGGTATGAGATAAAGAACAGTTTGTTAAAACATTGATCTTCAGCAACTAAGTGAAAAAGAAACTTTGCCTTTAGTCTTTTAGAATTGAACTATGTTTTTTTTTCCCCAGATACTCAAGAAATGTCAAGAAGGTGGGACTGGGAGATAGGTCTGAAGTAAAGGTGTTAGTCAAGGAAGACGGCTGACCTGACTCATTCATGTTGTCCTCTGATCTGTACATACATGTGGCATGAGGACCTTCGGGGTGGGGGAGAAAGAGAGAGAGACAGGCAGAGAGAGAGAGAGAGAGAGAGAGAGAGAGAGAGAGAGAGAGAGAGAGAGAGAGAGAGAATAGTCTAACTGTAATAGGAACTTAGATGACGGACTGGAAATACAAATTTGAAATTATTAGAGAGAGCAGGTCTCCCAAAGATGCTAACATACCAAAGATCACAGGTGAGACCAACACTGCTGCCCAAATACGGGGTCCAAGTAGGGTGTGCTCAGAGTCCACAGGACCAAGAAACCACAGAGCAGCCAGGAACAGCATCCTTATGGTTTCCATCTGCACCCAGGGCTGACCCTGTGCCACAACTATCCAGAACCCAGTCCATCCCCAGTCTCCAGTCTGTTCCAGAAAGAGCAGGTCTCCTAGGAGTGTCAACACACCAAAGATCACAGGAGTGCTGACACACCTGAGACAACTGGCACACAGGAGGGACAAGCTCCAGTCAGAGAGTGCAAAAACAGCTAACACCAGAGATAACTAGATGGCAAGTGGTAAGCACAAGAACATAAGCAACAGAAACCAAGGCTACCTGACATCACCAGAACCCAATTCTCCTGTCAGAGCAAGTCCTAGATAACCCAACACACTGGAAAAGCAAGATTCTGTTTTAAAAATCACATCTCATGATGATGCTAGAGGACTTTAAGAAGAACATGAATAACTCTCTTAAAGCAATACAGGAGAAGACAGTTAAACAGGTAGAAGCACTTAAAGAGGAAACACATAAATCCCTTGAAGAAATACCAGAAAACGCTGACCAAACAGGTGAAGAAATTGAACAAAACCATCCAGGATCTAAAAATGGAAATAGAAACAATAAAGAAATCAGAGAGACAACCCTGGAGATAGAATACATAGGAAAGAGAAAATACAAGATACAAGAGATAGAAGAATCTCAGGTGTAGATAATACCATAGAAAACACTGACACAACAGTCAAAGAAAATGCAAAATCCAAAAAGCTCCTAAACCAAAGCATCCAGGAAATCTAGGATGCAGTGAACAGAGAAAACCTAAGGATAATAGGAATAGAAGAGAGTGAAGATTCCCAACTCAAAGGCACAGTAAACATCTTCAACAAAATTATAGAAAAAACATTCCTAACCTAAAGAAAGGGATGCCCATAAACATACAAGAAGCATGCAGAACTCCAAACAAAAAAGATTTTTTTCTTATCAAATAATAATCAAAACATCAAATGCACAAAACAAAGATTATTAAAAGCACTAAGGGAAAAAGGTCAAGTAACATATGAAGGTAGATCAATCAGAATTACATCAAACTTCTACACAAAGACTAAAGCCAGAAGATCCTGGGCAAATGTTATACAGACACTAAGAGAACACAAATACCAATCCAGGTTTCTATACCCAGCAAAACTATCAACTAACATAGATGCTGAAACCAACATATTCCATGACAAAACCAAATTTAAACAATATCTTCCTAGAAATCCAGTCCTACAAAGAATAATAGATGAAAACTCAAATTCAAGCAGGGTAATTTCTCCCAAGAATAAGCAAGAAATTAATGTTCTTTCAACAAACCAAAAAAAGATAGTCACAAAAATTAATTCTACTTCTAAGAACAAAAATAACAGGAAGGAACAACCACTGGTCCTTAATATCTCTTAACATCAATGAACTCAATTCCTAAATAAAAAGACATAAACTAACAGATTGGATACGTAAACAGGACCCAGCATTTTGCTAAACACAGTAAGCACTGACAAAGACAGACACTACCTCAGAATAAAAGACTGGGAAAAAAATCTTTCAAGCAAATGGTCCCAAGAAACAAGGTGGAATAGCCATTTTAATATCGAATAAAATCAACTTCCAACCAAAAGTTATCAAAAAAAAAAGATGAGGAAGATCATTTCATACTCATCAAGAAAACATCTCCCAAGATGAACTCTTAATTCTGAGCACATATGCCCCAAATTCTACGGCACCCACATTCATAAATAAAACTTTACTAAAGCTCAAAGTACACATTGCACCTCACACGATAATAGTGGGAGGCTTCAACACCCCACTTTCAGCAATGGAAACAGAAACTAAACAGAGACAGTGAAACTAACAGGAGTTATGAACCAAATGTTTTATAGTTATCTTTAAAGCATTACCTCCTAAAACAAAAGAATATACCTTCTTCTCAGCACTCATGGTAGCTTCTCCAAAAGTAACCATATAAGTAGTCACAAAATAACTTTCAACAGATACAAGAAGACTGAAATAATACCATGCATCCATCCTATCAGATCACCACAGACGAAAGCTGGTCTTCAACAACAAGAAAAACAATAGAAAGTCCACATATACATGGAAGTTGAACAACTCTCTACTCATTTGGATCAGGGAAGAAATAATGAAATTAAAGACTTTTTAGAATTCAATGCAAATGAAGGCAGAACATTCCCAAATCTATGGGACACAATAAAAGCAGTGCTAAGAGGAAGTTTCATAGCTCTGAATGCCTCTATAAAGAAATTGGAGACAGCACACACTAGCAGCTTGACAGCACATCTAAAAGTTCTAGAACAAAAAGAATCAAGTATACCCAAGAACAGTAGGTAGCAGGAAATTATCAAATTCAGGGCTGAAATCAACCAAGTAGAAACAAGAGAACTATACAAAGAACCAACAAAACCAGGAAAATCAAAAAGATAGATAAACCCTTAGCCAGACTAACCAGAGGGCACAAAGACTGTATCCAAATTAACAAAGTCAGAAATGAAAAGGGAGAGATAACACTAGAAACTGAAGAAATTAAAAATATTATAAGATTCTATTATAAAAGCATATATTCAACAAAAGTGGAAAATCTGCATGAAATGGATAATTTTCTAGGCAGATATCAGGTACCAAATTTAAATCAGGACCAGATAATCCATCTAAACAGTCCCATAACCCATAAAGAAATAGAAGCAGTCATTAAAAGTCTCCCTACCAAAAAATGCCCAGGACCAGATGGGTTTAGTGGAGAATTCTATCGGACCTTCATAGAAGACCTAATACCAATACTCTTCAAACTATTCCACAAAATAGAAACAGAAGGAACACTACCCAATTCATTCTTTGAGGCCACAGTTATGCTTAAAACCTAAACCAAGCAAAGACCCAACAAAGAAAGAGAACTTCAGACTCAATTCCCTTATGAATATTGATGCAAAAATACTCAAAAAAATTCTCGCAAGCTGAATCCAAGGACATATCAAAATGATCATTCACTATGAATGCTTCAACATACAACAAGGACACATGCTCCACTATGTTCACAGCAGCCTTATTTATAATAAGCTTCCGGCTAGCTGGAAACAACCCAGATGTCCGTCAACAGAAGAATGGATACAGAAAATGTGATACATTTACACAAAGTACTACTCAGCTATTAAAAACAATGACTTTATGAAATTCACAGGCAAATGGATGGAACTGGAAAATATCATCCTGAGTAAGGTTACACAGTCATAGAAGAGCACACATGTACTCACTGATAAGTGGATATTCGGCAAAAAGCTAGGAATACCCATGATACAACTTACAGACCATATGAAGGTCAAGAAGAAGGAAAACTAAAATGTGGATGCCTCATTCCTAACTTAGAAAGGGGACCAAAATAATCATGGGAGGTAGGCAGTAGGTGGGACTTGGGAAGGAGAGAGGAGGGTGGGGAGGGGGCAGGATCAGATGTGGGAGGAGACAGATGAGAAGTACAAAGGTCAGGAAATTGAACTGGAGATGTGTGTAGTGGGGGTTGGGGAACTTGGGATAGCCATTAGAAAGTCCCAGATGACCTAAAGACTATACATGGACTGACCCTGGACTCTGTCCCCATAGGTAGCAATGAATATCCTAGTAAGAGCACCAGTGGAAGGGGAAGCCCTGGGTCCTGCTAAGACTGAACCCCCAGTGAACTAGACTATGCGGGGAGGGTGGCAATGGGGGGAGGTTTGGGAGGGGAACACCCATAAGGAAGGGGAGGGGGGAGGGTGATGTTTGTCCGGAAACCGGGAAAGGGAATAACACTTGAAATGTATATAAGAAATACTCAAGTTAATAAAAAAAAATGAACTAAATCAATTAAATTGATTTTATTACTTCTTCATCTTTCAAAAAAAAAAAAAAAAAAAAAGAAAGTCCCAGATGCCAGGAAAGCAAGAGGCTCCCAGGACACAATGGGAATGACATTAGCTGAAATCCCCAACAAAGTGGAGGAGAACCTGTAGAGATCATATCCAGAGGTTAGGCAAGGTGCCCTGTTGAGTGATGGCACCTCCCACCCTTCTCTAAATTTTAACTGAGAATTGTTCCTGTCTAAAGGAAATACGGGGACAAAGAGTAGAGCAGAGACTGAAGGAAAGGGCATCCAGAGACTGCCCCACTCAGGGATTCATCCCATATGCAGCCACTAAATCCAGACAGACACTATTGCTGAGGCCAAGTAGTGCTTGCTGACAGAGCCTGATATGGGTGTCTTCTAAGAGGCTTGACCAGAGCCTTACTGGTACAGATAAGGATGTTTGTAGCCAACCATCACACTGTGCAGGGGGACCCCGTTGGAGGAATTAGGGGAAGGACTGAAGGAGCTGAAGGGGTTTGCAACTCCATAGGAAGAATAACAATATCAGCCAAACAGACTCCCCAGAGCTCCCAGGGACTAAACCTTCAATCAAAGAGTACACAGGAAGGGACCCAGAGCTCCCAGGGACAAAACCTTCAATCAAAGAATACACAGGAAGGGACCTATGGCTCCAGCTGCAAATATAGCAGAGAATGACCTTGTTTGGCATCAAAGGGAAGGAAGGCCCTTGGTCCTCTGAAGGCTTGATGTCCTATGGTAAGGGAATGTTAGTGAGGTGGGGCAGAAGTGGGTAGGTGGGTGTGGGAGCACCCTCATGGAGGCAGGGGGAAGGAGGTGGGATAGAGTTCTCAGAGAGGAAACTGGGAAGGGGGATAACATTTAAAATGTAAATAAACAAAATAACCAATAAAAAATTAAAAGTACTTTAAAACATTTAAAATCATTAACATGGTTCTTATGTTTTATGATTTGTTGTATTGGACCTAAGATTACCTGTATAATCTTTTGTGGGCAAAAGTAGATGTTATGAGGAAGCTGAGGTACTGACTTGCTAATATGGAGATGATGGGATCTGGGTTCAGTGAAGGAGGCAGGGAAGACATATTTGGGAGGCATACAAAAAGCGCCAAAGTTTGTCAGATGCTACTGCAACCAAGTATGATGGGGACTGTGATCTGGACATCTGGTGATTAGGAACAGAAGAATGTTTTCCTTCCATTAAAAACAAAGGGGCTTTCTATAAAGTCCAAGAAGCAAATGCCAACTTCCATTTCTAAGTACCCAGAAATGTGTTCTCCCATAGTGTACAGAAATAGACATTTCAGATGGAATTATTTTTCCACACTGTGCAGCTTTGTGCTCCTGAAAGGACATAGTAATTATTATTTTGTTTGTCTTTGGTGTCTTCTCTTTCTAGGTAGTTGGGAAAAGAAGACAGATGGACGCTTGGAGACACACAAAGGAGAACAGTCAAGCTACTGCTTTGTAGTTTGGATGAAGTGTAGAGAAAGGATTTAATCTTCCCTGGATTTCTGGTGAAGTAAACTTAGCAAGGACATGAAATGTTCATCAAATCCCACTTCCCAGAGCCAAGGCAACCTCCCATGATAGGTCTCCTGTCACATGTTCTGGTGGACAGGTGATGAGCAGTTTGCTGATGGTCTTGCTGCAAAGCCCCACTCAGCAAACTGACTGCTGTGTGCATTAGCGTGAGAAGTGCTCTGCACCTCTGGTTCCCATTGGTATATTTGGAGGAAACATGGAGCTAGAAGGCCTTGGAGCAGGTATGGAAGACTTTAAGAAAGATGGATCCCTTAGTTGTGAAAGCCCCATTCAATTTGCAGTTTTCCTACTGCTGGGCTTTTGTTATGGATTTGTTTTGAAAGGTTCTTTATATTAAAGAAACGCAAACAAACCTATCCCTCAAGCTCTTTAAGGTTTAGTTCTACTAATATTTATCTTTGGTAGCCGAAGGCCTTCAATTTACAAAATGAAGGTGTGTCTGAAAAAGTTCTCAGGGTTTGTGCTTCACACATCAGTGATGCTGGCATCAATTCCTGCTCCAACTCCCTACTCTACTGTCCAGTTCTCTGACTCTCAGAAGGTCTGGCCAAGTGCAGAACGGAGAGCTAGCTCCAGGGAGACTCTCAGGCTAACATGTCCTTCCCATTTCACATCTGATGCCCCCCTTCCCCCGTCTTCTTTCCAGTGCTGGATGGAAATGCACACTTTTTGCTCAGGGAAGCCTAGTTTCACTAGGAATCTTGTCTCTAGGCAAAGTTCTTTTCCACTTCAGTGATGCTATAGCTCTAGGGAGGCAGCTTGTTCTTGGCATGCTTCCCATGAACAGCCCTGAACGATTCCGGTAACCGTCATTAGCCACAAGGAACAAGATCCCCTGATCACTGGGAGCGAGAAGGCCCTGGACTTTACCTTTCAGTCATTCGGAATGGTCATGAATCAGTGATTTCCTCATGCACAGAGTTGTTTTCAAGAAGTCAAATGGAAATTACTGGCTTCAAAGGGCCTCTCACAAATATCTGGAAAGTTGGCATCAAGAAGAGAGCCTCTCCACCATACCACAAGGACACATGATTCACTATGTTCACAGCAGCCTTATTCATAATAACCAGAGCTGGAAGCAACCCAGATGTCTCTCAGCCGAAGAACGGATACAGAAGATGCGGTTTATTTGCACGATGGAGTACTATTTAGCTGTTAAGAAAGAGGACATCATGAATTTTGCAGGCAAATGGATGGAACTAGAAAATACCAACTTGAGTGAGGTAACCGAGACCCAAAAGGACAGAATACCCATGATATGCCCCACAGACTATAAGAAGTTAAGCAAGGAGGAAGGCCCAAGTGAGGATGCTTTCATCCCACTTAGAAGGAGGAGCAAAATAATCATGAGAGGCAGAGGGAGGGAGGAAGGAAGGAAGAGACCTGAGTGGGAGAGGGGAGGGCAAGAGGAATGGAGGGGGCAGGATGAGTTTGGAGGGAGACAGGAGAGAAGGCCTGAGGGTCAGGATAATGGATGGGAATATGCAGCTGTTGGGGGTGGGGGTCAGGGGAACCTCTAGATAGTCTCATAGACCTGAAATGTGAGAGGCTCCTGGGACCCAATGGGGATGACATTAGCTGAAATGTCCAACAGTGGGGAGATAGAACCAGAAAAGACTACCTCCAGTTGATAGATAGGGCCCCCAGTGGAAGGATGGAATCCTCAACCCACCTTTAAAAATTTTGACCCTGAATTGTTCCTGTCTAAAATAAATACAGTTACAAAAATTGAGCAGAGATCGAAGGAAAGGCCATCCAGTGACTGGCCCAACTTGGGATCCACGCCATGGGTGGGCACCAAACCCTGATGTTATTACTGATGCTATATTGTGCTTGCAGACAGGAGCCTAGCATGGCTGTCCTCTGAGAGGCTGATGTTGCAGCTGACTGAAACAGATGCTGATAATTAGAACCAACCATTAGACTGAGACCCCTATGGAAGATTAAGGGGAGGACTCAAAGAGCTGAATGGGATGACAACCTCATAGGAAGAATGACAGTATCAACTAACTGGAGCCCTCAGAGCTCCTAGAGTCTGAGCCACTAACCAAAAGCATACATGGGCTGGTCTGTGGCCCCTGGCACATATGTAACAGAGGACCTTGTCTGGCCTCAGTAGGAGAGGATGTGACTAATCCTGTAGAGACTTGATGTCCCAGAGAAGGGGAAGACCATGGTGGGGGTGGGGTAGGGTGGAGAATTTATTGGAAAATTTCTAATACATTTTCTTTGAAGACAGGTTTTAGAGAAATGGAGCTTTTGTAGTTTTTTGGAAGAAAATTTGAAGAGTTATCGATACTACTGGAAGCTAGAGGAGTTGAGGGTGTAGCTCATTCGTAGAGCTCACGTGTAGCAAACTTGAAGGCCAGGGTCAGAGCCCCCTGCATAGATTAAACTGGGTATGGTAACAGTCACAGAAGTTCAAGATTATGGAGACAGTGGCCAGCCTGATTTGTAAGACTGCAAAACGAAGGGTGTAAGGAATCTAATCTGCTGCTCTTTTATCCTCTCCTGGAAACCATACAGAAAACGTGATTCTTTCTCTTAAAGTCCATGTAAGAAGAGCTATTTCAAAGACAACATCTGTGAGCCCTCTATGAATCTCTTATTTGAGTTTCCAAAACAAGAAGCCAAGGGGGAAAAAGAGCCACTGCCTTCGAGTGGCTTTGGTGGCCATAGCCCTGCAAGCTAAGCTCACCAGTAGCCACCTAAAATGGTGAGTCTTCCTCTCTCAAGTTTCTTGCCACAGGTAGATATAACAATGGGAAAAGTAACCAGGGTTCCTGGTGTCACCTGTAGTTTCCAGATCTTTATCATGCAATTCTGACGGTGTTAAGCCCCTGCTTACAGTTTTTCAGTGGTTTTCCTGAAGGACAAAGATCAGACAGCAGCAGCATGTCATAAAATGACCCCGGTATCCCGTGTGGCTTTCCTCCATATCTACAGTGTTATTTCTTCAGATACGTTGTTCCAGAAGGCCTGAAGTAGACTTCCTGTCTATCACACTTCGCCTGGCCTTCCCATTCTACCCAGTGTCCTCCTATTATATGTCAGCAGTTCCTCTTCTCTGAATCAACTTCACAGTGTCCTGTCTTTGCCTTTCTAAATGGTCGTTCCTTCCTCAGCGATGACAGAATCCAGGGATCTACCAAAACTGAGGCTGTGTAAGAAGTAGGTCTTTTCTATCAGTGCATCCTTTCCTGCCCTTGGCTTGCCAGATGCAAAGTGTTACATGAATGATGAGTAAGGAAGAGTAAACTCAAGATTACACCAAAGTGTAGCATCTTCTATTGTTGGAAAACGTGTGTGTGTGTGTGTGTGTGTGTGTGTGTGTGTGTGTGCGCGCGCGCGCGTGCGCGCACCAGAGTTATCTTAGGCATCTTTCTCAACTACTTTTTTTTTTTTTTTGAGACAGAATTTCTCATTGAACCTGGAGTAGTGGAGTTTCGCTAATCTAGGTGGCCATCAAGCCCCGAGGCTCCTTCTGTCTCCACCTCCCTGGCATTAGGGTTTCAGGGTTGGTGGTGGGTGGTGGTGGATGCTCTACCTGGCTTTTTACATTATTGCTGGGGATGCAAACTCAGGTTCTTGTACACGCATCAATGGAGATGGCTCGCTAGCCCCAATTTCATCTTAAATGACAACTTTTATTGTTTCTTTTGCTTATATCAATATTGTTTAGCCACTGTAAAAAGGTTCGGATTGGCTACCAGTGAAATGTACATGTGTTATGCCTCACATCTAAATCTGAGGCTGTTATAGACTTCTTTTATTCTGCGGCAAGAATTCCTGCACCCGTGTGGTAGCATTAGCCTTTAATCCCAGTACCTGAGAGGCAGAGGCTGGGGAGCTTTGTAAATTCAAAGCCAACTTGGTTAAAGTGAGACTTGGTCTTAAGAAAAAAAATTCAGGAGATAGATATTTGGTGTTTCAGAATAGGCCTAGTGTTGCCGTTAAAGAGACACGGAGACCCATCCTACGATCAAGAACCAATCCCCGAAACTATTGATGATACTCTGTTGTCCTTTCAGCAGACAGGAACTTAGCATAATTGTCCTCTGAGAGGCTCCACTCAACATCTGACCGAAACAGATGCAGAGACCCACAGCCAAACATTGAAAGGAGCTCAGAGTCTTATGGAAGAGTTAGGGGAAAGATTGAAATACCTGAAGAGGATTGGGATCCCACCTGGACCAACCTGGACCTTTTGGGGGCTGATCCACCAAAGAGCATCCATGGGCTGAACCTAGGCCTGCTGCACATATGTAACAGATGTGCAGATTGACCTTCATGTGGGTCCCAACAACTGGAGTAGAGGCTATCTCTGACTTTGTGAATCCCATTCCCCTAACTGGACCACCCTCTCTGGCCTCAGTGGGAGAGGACGAGTCTAGACCTACAGTGACTTGTGCCATGGTGGAATGATGGGGAGACTCCTCCTCCTCAGAGAAAGGGGTTAGAGAATAGGGAGAAGAGATGTGTGAGGGGAACTGGGAGGATAGGGAAGCACTGACATCGGGATGTAAAGTGAATAAATAAATAATAGGGGAAAAAAAGAAACGGAGACAGGATATTAAAACCAGGCCAGCCAGAACTCAGCTACTGCTTTTGCAGGCCCCACAAGGTTCCAGAGGTTGTAATGGTTTCTGAGCTGAAGCCTCTATGATGGTTGGTGTGGGGCCGAGTTGCTCCTTCCAGTGCTAAGGATTGTGACACTTTGCTGTGTCCACGGGCCTGTAGGTACCTGACTGCTGACCTTGGCTGGTTGTCCATGGTAGGACATATGTCACACATGGATAAGTGTTCCCATATTTACACCTCCTTGGTGAATCTGATTGTAATTCTAGGCACCTCAGTTCCCTTTCCTCCTGTGATGAATCACTTCCCAAGGTCATAACTGCCTGTGCTGCTTTAGTGTTTATGCCTGCAAACATGGCTATGTATTTTGGAACTCAAGTTCATGAAATTCAGATTTCTATGTAGGAGGTTCCTTAGTGTCAATCATTATTTTTTCAAAAGAAAAAAATAATCACTGTAAAAGAAAAAAAACATTAAAAGAAAACCCCTAGAATCAGGCCAGCAGTTTAGTAGTGCTTTTTTTCTAATTTTCACTATCAGCAAAGCTCTGTCGTCTTTAATTCTAATAAAGGGGTATAAAAGATAAAGCTGGCGATATTTTCTAGTTCTGAAAATCTCCGAGTGTAGGGCTTGGGTAGGGATGTCGCAGAGCTGACCATGTTGCTTTTCAGGAACTCACTTCTGGAGGGCTCTCGCCAAACTATGAAAATATGTCCACCTGGCCTGCCCAAAACAGAAATGATGGGATTTACTTTTTCTCCTGGATGGTGGAGCTTTGCTGGGCTTGGATGTGTCTGTGACATTACTCCGTTGTTCTTTTTCTGTAGGCAGACACGTTATGGTGTTTGTAAGACAAGCAAGAACAAAGTCATTTAACGATAATCATGACATCATAATCATAAATACATACGATAAACATAGTAATAAATGCAAAATACGTTTAACGAGATGGAATTATTATGCTAGCTTTCCCGATTGGACCATTACACACCATTTACATGTACTGGATTATCCTTCTGTGTCCCATTAATATGCAGTCATTAAGACACTAAACTGTTAGATCTATCTTGGCAGTTAGAACACTTGCTCTTGCAGAAGATTCGGGTTTGGTACTGGGCATCCACACTGTGGGTTATGTCTTAATTCCAGTTCTAGGGGAATCCAACTTGTTCTTCTGGATTCTGAGGGTACCAGGTATGTACATGGTACACATACATACATACATACATACATACATACATACATACACACAGGAAAACAGGCAAACACTCAAACACTCAAACACATAACAATAAATCTGAACACAGGTGTTAAAGGCTGGCGTTTTAAGGGATTTCTAAATGTATCTTGCTGTGTTTGCTGATAAATCTGATCATTTGGTTTTGTTTAGCCTGCTAAAGACTGGTCGAAAGTCTTTTTTTTTTTTAAACCAAATCTGTCAGAAAGCATTCAAATTTCAAATGCATCATATCCACACCCAGATCCACTAAGATTCTGCAGTCAGGCCCGTGAGAGTCATACGGCTCAACAGGTAAAGGTGCTTGCTGCCAAGCCTGATAACATGGGTTCGATCCCTGGGCCTCCCATGTGTTAGAAGAGAACTGACTCCCACAGTGTGTCTCGCTGACATCCACTTGTGGACACATGCTGAAACACTTGTGGATTCGCACACCTACATACCAAATAAATAAAAATAGTTGTGGTACAAACTAAAAATGATCCAGAAGTATTCATTTTATTAACAGACACAGGTTTGAAATGTTTATAAGACATCGGTATTAAGCAATTATGTGCAAACAGTAGTTCTACAACCTGCAGGCCATCTCAGTCCTGTTAACTTTGCGGACATCTTCCCAACCACATCTAATCTTCAGTATCTTCTTCCTCAGGCAGGGCAGGCAAAGTACAATTTTACAGATCAGAACAACAGTTGGAAGGAAAACAGCTATCATGAAAGTCGGAGGCATGTACCAGACAAACTGACTGATATCTACCCATTTATTCCAGGCAAAAATCGAAGCGTGTACCGTGCCCAGAAGAAGAGAGACAATTCCCAGTTTGCTCTGCAAAAGAAAACAACGTGACCCTAAGTAAGGGTTGGTTCAATAACAGTCGATTCCACACCACCCCATTGGGATTGTTCTGTGGCTTGGAGAGCCTTTCGTTTACCTACAATTATTTTCACAGACATGTTGTCTGATAAATGTCCATTCACGCCTTGCTGTTCCTTTGACAGGCTCTCCTTGCCACATTACCTTCGGGCAACTGCTCTTGTTTCTAAGCTGAGTGGAAAAGTCATTGCCTTCCTCTTAGTCTCAAGGGGTCATGTGCCCCATCGATGCTTTCTGTACCGTTCTGTTGAAGACACCATCTTTTTTAAGACCTTTTTATTTTATTGGCAGCGATGGGGATCAAAACCGGGGCCATGTGCATGCTCGCTAGCTAAGCAGTCCGCCTTTGATCGACCTCCCCAGTCTCACCACAGTATTTGCATCGTGATACGTTATCTTAGTGATTTTATTTTAACTTTGTTATCAGGCGATGTCTAAAATAGACACTGTTCTATTGCAGGGTCCTTGCAAAAGCAACATAATGATTTGGACATGTTTGGTGCTCAATGAACATCGCTGAATTGATTAAAGAATACTGTAAAAAATATCAGTCTGATCTCAGGGACGTTTATCAACTGATGTTAATTTAATTTTGTAAATGAATATGAAAATATGTGTATATCTATGCACACAGAGAGAGAGAGAGAGAGAGAGAGAGAGAGAGAGAGAGAGAGAGAGAGAGAGAGAGAAAGAGAGTTTTCATTACTCAATTTTTTTTTTTTGGTTCTTTTTTTCGGAGCTGGGGATCGAACCCAGGGCCTTGTGCTTCCTAGGCAAGCGCTCTACCACTGAGCTAAATCCCCAACCCCCAAATTTTTAAAATTCTTTAAGCATAAGGTTTTAGTACGGGAGACGAAAGAAGCTGGTGTGGGTTTCTCCCTTCACACAGAATGAAGTCTCCTTGTCACTCTCACTAAGTCTACCATTTTCTTCAGTTATTAAATCTAAAGTCTTGCCTGATGTTCTAGGCTGGAAAAAAACACCATACAAAAATCACTGATCCACCAATATATGAGGAAGTCTACTGATGTCACCACTGTTAAGTTTTAGGGGATACTAGAAAAAGTAGGAAAACCTGAGGCCAGTTAAAATAGTTGTTTAGTGGTGCCAGGAAATGCCTGTTGGTAAATATCTTCCTTCCTGTGTCTGGGGGCTGGCAGAGACGATGGGCAGGAGTACCTTAAACGGATTCTAGAAAACGACTGGGCATGGATCTGTGGAGTAGAGGGTTGAGTCCTTTTTGCATATGTCAAGGAGTGGTGTAGCTGAGACAAATGCTAGATGATTTTTAGCTTTTTGAGACTCCTCCACACTGATATCCAGAGTAGTACCATTACCAGCTTGTCATCCCACCAACAGAGAATGAAGGCTTCCCTTTTCTCATATCTGAGGCAGAGTCCTCCCTATGTAGTCCCCACTAGCCTGGAACTCACAATGTAGATTCAGCTGGCCTCGAACTCATAGAGATCTATGTTTTAAAAAAAAATCATGATTCTGATACAATGGGAAAACATTGGGAATCATTTCAATGTCTGCACAAACCAAATCTAGACATGAAGAACTATTTCAACTTGAAACATGTTGACATTAAACAGAGAAAGTGGTTCAGAGAGCTGTTCACCAGCATAAGTTTAAGGCATTCTGACAAGATTCTTCTAGATGCCTTCTGACTTGGATTTACTCTGTTGGGAAATGGTCATGAGTCTGACAAAATAAATATAACTCAATTATTCAGCTGTCCTCTTACGCCTCAACTAGGTGGCTAGAACTGTGGAGGTAAAAAACTGTGACCAAGCCTCATCTCTGGATGAAGTTTCTAGAAATGCCCTCGATTGTTTGAAGGTTAATTTCCTAACTGGGTATTATGTACTTACAGTCACGCGTTGTACGTAATGGCAGGGTAGGCTTGTCAGAGCCCAACAGAAAAGCAACGTGAACAAGAATTTCAGGAGGGAAAGAGGACTCCAATGGCTACCAGCTGAACATGAAAAGGTCTAAGGCAATGGGGCTTCTCAGCCTTGTTAGAATGCTCAGCTATTCAGCTATCTCTCAGAGGAACCTATGGACTTGTGGAAAAGACAGCAGAGGAATGCCTCACAGTGTGGAAATCTCCACATCTACTCACCCATAAAAGTTAAGAGCATGATTCTAATACGTTTTGGCAGATACTTATGACTGAATGAAGTTGAGCTCCTTGGCTGTTGTTCCATGGGCCCTTTCTGGTACATTTTTTAAATGTGTGCTCTTACCTAGAAGATATGTAAGCTTGTGGCAGGATTCTGAACCCAGAGCTATTTTGAAACTTCAAGTGATCAACGTAATTTAAGCATAACTTAGAAATACCATCTTGAAAAATTAGATAAAAGAGACAGGTATGTTCGCTCTTGTCTGTAATTGTAGTACTTGGGAGGCTGACATAGAAGGAAGACTGTCTCACATACCAGACTCACCTAGGCTACATAATAAATTCCAGGGTAGCCTGGGGTAGAAGTTTAAGACTCTGTCAAAAAAAAATTAGGCACCTATAGATAATAAAAATTTTGAATTTTAGGGAAAAATTCATTTTTTCCCTAGAGAATAGAAAACTGTGCAAGTTCAAAGGCACAACTAAAGTCAAGGGACAGGCAAGCTAATGCTTTGATTTGTGTGCGTGTGGAACTATAAACCATAATCCTAAATATATTTATAGTTATTGATGGGAGCAGCAAATTGTCCACAAAATTTTAAATGTGAGGAACAACATTCTTGTTTTAATAATGTCTTTCACTTATGCCTACCAGTCGTGTTCCAGAACTAGTAAAAGCATTGCAAAACTCATTACTGAATGGAACAGTATGAGATCTGTCCTACTGGAAAACATTATTTTTATGGGACAGAAAATATATTTAATGTTATAGGCAGACTAGGATTATTTCTATGTGTCACTTACCTGAATATAGTGAAATTCTCTCCAGGTTAAAGAGTCGCTCACAGATGGGATAGATGTCACAGCCAAGAGAGCCAAGATGGCCAGTCCCACAATCCCCAGGGACACATAAATCTCCATTCTCCAGACATCATGCTCAACCCAGGCATCTTCTTTGCTTTGTTGAACCTAAGAAAAAGAGGAATGCAGACCACAGTTACTAATATGTGCACTTGCTTGATGGCTTACTCAGACAGAAACGTAAAATGCATGGGAACTCTGGTAAATAAGTAGAGAGACTCGATCAGCCCTCACAAAGCCACACTGTCGGGATGCTATGATTGAACTATGACCCTGCCCATGCAAAAAGGCATTGTCTTCATGCTAAAGGCATTGTTTATTTTCAGTTTAAAAACATTCTTCAATGTAAGGCGACAGGTGCTGATAAAATTATCATAGCGGCTATTAAAAATGCAGAATAATTTCTCATGGCGTCGGTGCTGCTGTGACTGCAAGAAGACGGGATTAATTCGTTAGGCAATTTCGACGTTTTAGTTTGTTCGTCTTCGGGGCGTCACCTCCCTACCTGTTTGTAAGCCCAGTTGAGCAGCTTGTATCTGTAGGATCGTCTCATTGGGTACGAGAGACTGTAAATGGCGTGCAGAACTGCAAAGAAGAAGCTGAGGAGCCCAAATTGTTTCCTCGCCAGCATCCATCTGTCTAACCAGGGTGGGAACTTCTTGTACTTGGTCCCATTGCGAAGCTGCACAACTGCCGCTATCTCTCCTGGCAGATAAACTAATGCCAAGAGGGTAATGGAGACCATTGGCAAGACTTTGTTAACGACCAGGATCGGGATCTTATAAAAATACTGTTCGCGGGAAGCGACTAACGGGTAAATGATTTCCCTCAGAAGAGTGTACAGGAAGGTGAGAGACGATAGGACGGCGGCAACTTTAATTGGCAATTGCCAGTTTGGAAAGAGTTCCTGCGTGTGCTGGAGCTCCGTGGGGCAGTCGAAGGCGTCGACGTGGACCGTGTGCGGCAAAGGCGAGAGCACCGGTCTTTTCAGCATGCTTGTCTCTCCGGTGTCCTTAGTCTATGAGAGAGAGGGAGAGAGAGAGAGAGAGAGAGAGAGAGAGAGAGAGAGAGAGAGAGAGAGAGAGAGAGAGAGAGAGAGAGAGAGAGAATCTTAACACTGGACAAAGCAGTGGGATTTCTTTTAATCTAATAACTCCCTGCTCCACCGTTGTGCTTCTTGGTGACCCAAGCATTCAGAAAGTCGCTCGTGGATACCAGGCAGCTAAAGACAGTATAGTTAGTCTATGTAAGGCCAACCAAGGATGCACCCTGATATACTGGTGTTTTCCACTTGCCTATTTATTTCCCTCTTTGTGTTTGAGACAGGCTCTGTAGCCCAGGCAGGCTTTCAACTCCCTATCCTCCAGCTTCTGGGCCAGTGCTGGGATTACCTGCATAGGCTACAAAACTGGGTTCCGTTTCTCTTTAAAACAAAAAGAGACACACGCCAACACACAGACTTGAAGTAATGGGATAATCTTTTTGTTTGTTTTGTTTCTTGTTTTGCTTTCTGTTTTCTCAGTGTAGCCCTGGCCATCCTGGAACTCACTCTGGCCTTGAACTCATGGAGAGCTACGTGTGTCTGCCTCCCAAGTGCTTGAATTAAAGGTGTGGACCAGCTCCACCACGAAGAATAATCTTAAGGAGCCAAAACTAAAAACAAAAAAACGTTTGTGAAAGTCCAGTACTCTTTGGCGAACACAGCAAATATGCATATCATAATAGGTGTTCTGTAATATTTCTACTGGTTCCTGGGCACTTACGTAGAGCAGTAACAGTGAATATATTAATTCAAATGCAAAGGACCTGAAATAACAGAGTCAATCCTAGTAGAGAAAAATGTGCATTTCATTATGTGTTTGTGGTTTTAACGAGAACGGCAGGGACAACAGGGGGATTCCGAGTAGGGAAAATATGAATTTCATTGTGTAGTCTTGCTCTTTAATTCTATATTTCTAAAGCACATGAATTAATGATCAGAAAGTTTAGGAAAAGCTACTTAACTAGAGAACTCCCGTAGACACAATCTTGTCCCCGACAAGTTAATACTTTCTCTGTCCACCATATTTTGTGCTAGTCAGTAATTCCAAAGAAAGTGTGTTGAATGATTTGTTGTTTCCACCAGGGATAAGCAGAAATGAAATTTTTTAAAAATTCAAATGAAGACCGTAGAGTGTTTCCTGCCGTGTTCCTTTCTGAACTGCTTGCTTCTTATCTAGTCTTTGCTTTCACAGCTCCAAGGGAGCTGGAGGAGAAGCTTCCACTGCTTGTCTGCTGTTCCTGCTTATCTCACACAGCGCTAATTCACACAGTACCCCACAATTACCAGTGTTTAAGAATGACCTCTCTTGCCATCTGACATCAATCATTCTTCTAGCCAATGTCTTCCTAATTACGCCTCCCAGAAAGGAAACAGCTCTGCATGTTAACACAGCCTGAGTGAACGGGCTGAGAACAGTTTTCTGGCTAAAAGTTATGAGCTTAAAAGTTAGCATGTAAGAGAGCTGAACTGAAAGATGAAAATAATTTTGTTTTATGGGGATATATGCTTGCGATTCTTAGAACTGCATTTTACATATTTTAGAAAGGGTGTTTGAAACCAAAAACCCCTGCCACTTTTTAAATGATGTCGCAAGAAATATTTAATCCTGCTATTGACCAAAAGTGATTCTTTGCACGAAGAAAATTTATTTGGTTAATCGGAGAGTCACCATTTGCTTGGTGGACTCTGTAGTAAGCAGCCACAGTGTCTATGAAAATGCTTATAAAACCATTATTACATGGGCCATTGTAACTGTTGCTCTTAATCTTAGAAGCACAGGTGTTAGAAAGGACTCAAAGGGCTCTGGAGATGGCCTGGTCCTGTTATTTCACTCTATACAGAAATGCAAGACAAGCTTTTCAGGGACGCATGGAAGGTTATTCAGCTAAGCCCCGATAATCAGTCAAGTTTCCACGATTTATATTCTACAGTGTCAGTGACAGGCACTGAGCACAGAGATCAGAGGACTCAAATGGAGTGCCTTTCTCAACACTAGTAGATTCAGAATACACTTGGAGTATGTATAGATTTTAATTATCAGCTATTATAGTCATTATTTTTACCGAGTAACTGTCATCTTCCAGGTTCCCCTTAGGCTTCATTTTCCAAAGTTCTTCTGGGTTCGTAACATTTTTACTGATCTCCATGAATGCTGCACAATATGGCTTCAGCCACCTAGGAAAAGAAAAATGAAGTCTGTTAGACTTGCGATGTTATCGTTTCGTTCTTGTTTTGGTTTTGCTTTTTCTTTTGAGACAGGGCTTCTCTTCTCTATGTATTCCTGGCTGTCCTGGACCTTGCTCTGTAGGCCAGCCTGGCTTCAAACTCAGAGATCTGCTTGACTCTGCCTCTCAAGTGCTGGGATTAAAGGCCTGTGTCGCCATTGTCGAGCTACAATACTTTTGTTTGCTGGAACAATATAAAGAACTATATTTATTCACCTCAGAACTAGGGCAGGAAACTACAATTAAGATTCAAATAGTGAATGCGCTACCCATTCAGAAAGCCTTCAACCAGTACACTAACGTCAAAAGTTAGTTCAACAGATAACCTATTATTTATATGAAACTTGAAGGATTAGCTGTAAGTCTTTTCTTCAGGAAGATTTTGCTCCAGGTTCTCAGCTGGACAAAGCCCTGCTTCCCTTACAGGTAATTGGAATTAGGAGTGTGTTTTTCAGTTTTGAGGAATGATGCCGTCAGCACGGCTTGAGGCAGTTGATAGAGAACTTCAGGAAGATAGGCTTCCCGGGCTTCCAGGGTTAATGATGGAATATGAAACAATAATGAACTGGTTTGTACATTGAAGCCTTCCTGAAGGTAGTAAACAGAAGGGATATGATTATCAAGGTGAATCCCAATACTTGCTTCGAGGGCCATAAGGCTGCAACGCCAGAGTGTCCTTTGGACAAGTCCTGTAGGTAAAAATGGCTGCTCATCTATTCCCAATGGGGTATTGATTGTGTTCAGTCACTGACAAGCCCACTTTCTTAGTCAACCCTGTGGAGAAGGAGCTTGTCAAAAAGTGTCCCTAAACAAAGAAAATTATTCCTTAACAGCTTCACAGAGCCTAATCTAGTCTTGGCTTTCCTGCAGGACAAACAGGATGTCATATTCTCCATTGTTTTTAATAAGCTCTAAATTCACTTCTAGGAGATTGTACCTCCAATTAAACACACAACAGTGAGGTTGCTGGAACGTTTTCCAAATACTTGGGATTTTGGACCACCTGTGATGCCTTATTAAGTGGAAAACTATTTTCAGGAGTAGATTATAATTTTTAGAATATTTCCAAGTTTTAAAGGTCAGCCTTTTTCTAACAACAGTGTGTGTGTGTGTTTTTTTTTTCTTTTTTCTTACTAAGGCGCTCTGAGAGTTACAGGATTACCTATCTTGGAACATCCGGGAGGAGACCACAGGTTGAACATCCCTCACGTGAAAACTCGCAAAGTTGAAATGCTCCGGGAAGTGCGAAACTGGAGTCTTGACATGGGAGCACAAGTGGACCTCACGTGAGGGTTTGCACGGAAATTTCAGGCAAAGTAAGTATATTCTAATTGTACATTCTTCTACATAGGGTCTCAGTATACAGTCCTTGCTGACTTGGAACATGCGATGTACTTGTCTCTGCCTCCTGAGTGCTGGGGTCATGAGCGCGCACCACCCCATCTGACAGTAAGTGGGTTATATGAAATCATCTTGAGGCGAAGTCTATGTACGTGAAGTACACATGAAACTTTCATCTTATCTGCGAGGTATCTCATTGTGCTTATATAAACCATTATATCTGTACATTACATATGTATATTTTAAAAAGCCTACCACACGAAATATATTTGGCTCTAAGTGTTGTTTTGGAACTCGAGACACACAAAGCTGCCTTTACTGTTTTGATTGGCCCCTGTAGCAGCCATCCTCTGGTTGTAGAAACAGAGAGATGACACAGGCTTGGCCATCCGGAGTTAATTCCTGCAATCACGCTGAGTAGTTTAGGGATGGCAGCCAAATCTAGTTGGCAAGACACGATCCTCTTCTGATATCGTCTCCAAGTGGAAGAGAATGAGTTAAGTCAGGAAAGTAGTATAAAGCTACCATGCCACCTCCCTCCCCTTGCGTAAGTCAGAAGATGTCTTCAAGAAAGCAAACGCAGAAAAGCTAAACTAGAAGTAAAGAAGGACAGTGACAAATCCTGCTGGCAATAGTTTAAGCGCCCCAGTCCAGGTCACTTCTCTCTCAACTACATAGTTAATAACTTCCTCCTTTATGCTTGCTTGTTTGTTTGTTTGGGTTTGAGGTGTGTGTTCACCGTTGACATTTGAAAGAATTCTGGGTAAAGTCTATGCCATTCAACAAGTTCTTACGAAGCCAATGACTACCTAGTCAATAAAGAGGAAAAAGAGAACGAGACTTCAAGCCTGCCCGTGAGGGGCATACAGTCTGTCTCCAGAATGCGTCATTCCACGCCATTTGCTGACTTTAACCAATATTATAAGGTGAGCGCGTTGGTATGGAGCATCTAGGAATAGAGTATCGTGCATTGCAGTAAAGTGTAAGAAACAGTCTACTAAGCTTAGAGTGTATTTTAAGTCTGGTGGTTCAAGCTGGTAAAGACAGTGTAAATCTATAGCTGTTCACTGTTCACTCATTAACCACACTGAACAATGATGGCCGACACAGGAAATACGAAGTTAAATGATATGTCTGTTCTCAAAAACCTTTCAATTTAGGACAGACAAACTCTCCAACAGGAACGGTGCGGTAATACCAAGCATCTTAAAGGAAAATAGTTTACAGACAGATGGTGGTGGCTCTGGAAAGGAAAAATGGATGAGAGCTCTCTTTACTTGCTCACAGACAGCCACTGCATAGAGATTCTGGGTGGAAGGCCAGAGTGGCCCAGAAGAGATGCCCAGCCATTTGTTTGCATGGTACCATGCTGATGAGTCTCTCTAAGGAAAAGAACCCATGTCAGTACGGGTGATGGTTGACTCTGTGTCCAGAAATCAGGGAAACAAAGTATCAGTTAAATAAAACATGCCCTCTTCCAGCAGACATTAACCAAACATATAATTGAACTTCTATAGGAGAGAAGGCTTCATCAGGTTGCTCGGCAAACCCAGCAGGAAACAGCACAGTGCAGAGATGTCAAGAAGTCCAGGATTTGAACCAACCCTCACCAGCTTTCTTCCCCGTTAAATAGCGATTTCTGTTTTGCTGGATTAGGATGGCTGGCTTGCTTTTCCTGCTAAATATTGACACAGCCCAACAGACTCATGTTTAGGGCCAGAAGTTTAGAATCCAAGAAACCCAATGACTGGAATACATTGTGGGTTGCAGTGCAATGAGGTTTTCAAATGTATTTTTGCTTTGCCACAGTTAATTATTGGAAGAGGGGAAGGTGTTTTTCACAGTGTTGTTTCTTAAAGCATTACTTCCCCAAGTGCTTAACGTTAATATTAAATACATTTCCTTGATTTAATATCGAGATGTTCCACCCCAACGGGACAGTGTAGCTAAATTTGAAGTGTACTCAAGCTCTAAGACTACAGATGCCTTTCAGTTGCTCTCACCAGAGTGCCTTATTTAAAAGCTTTGACTATTTTGGAGAAAACCCAAATCGCACCCAGATCCTGAAAGAGTAGGACCGGTGTTCCAAGGACTTAAAATGAAAAAAAAATTTTTTTCCCCCTAACTAGGAAACCAGAAGCCCAAACAGCAGGACGAGTTACCAGCCATTCATCCCCAGCGAGGCAAACTTGCGGAAATTGCCAAGTTGGCAAACTTACCGGCAGAACCCAACTTAACTGCAAAGTTGATCAGCACCCTAAGCTCTAGCTCCAAGAGTACGGAGACCTGCTCTCCGCGGGGCTCGGCGAGACCCGGGAGGGGCGGAAGGGGCGCCTAGAGCTGCGCTGCCGGGAGCACTGCCGCCCACTCTCTCGCCCCTGAGACCCGCCGCACCTTTCCCCGGCCCGCAGCAGACTCCCTAGGGCCCGCGGAAGCGGGGAGCAAGTGGCCTGTGAACGAGACTCGGACTCACCAGTTTCTTCGTGGGACCCGACGGCGAGGGGCTCGCTGCCCGGACTCCCAGTCCCACGCGGAGTCTGATTTTTCGGTGCGGAGCGCAGCCGCTCCGCAGACCCCGCCCCTTGGCCGCGGTGCGCACAGCGCCCCCTGCCGGCGACCGGCTCCTGCTCACACCTACGGTCGCGAGGGGTGGCGGTGGGAGGGGCATCGCTGGCGGCGAATCCTTCGCTGTGTAAAGGGACCCGGAGTCACCCAGAGGGCTCACTGGAAACCGATTGACTCCCGGGACCTCCATTCCGGACCAGGTCTGGAAGAAATCTGCAGTTGTGCATTTCTCCTGTTGCCAGGTGATACTGCAGTGATCCTAGATCACACCCTTGGAGAGCAACTGCTCTGTAGCTAAGACGTCTGCTTTCCGCGGTGTAGCGCTCTTTCAACATAGCAGTTTTCCAGAGAACTAGCTGTTAGCACAGTCAAAGAAGGAATCTGAGTTTGTGAGTGACTTTT
The DNA here is from genome assembly GCF_021556685.1 of Rattus norvegicus. Classification (NCBI taxonomy): domain Eukaryota; kingdom Metazoa; phylum Chordata; class Mammalia; order Rodentia; family Muridae; genus Rattus; species Rattus norvegicus. The sequence continues at coordinate 29,098,347 of NC_141537.1, read as the reverse complement.
ACACCAGATTTACTCCTTCCCACCTCATCTTCCGATCTCATCTATCAACTACAGCTTCCCGGAACAGTCAAGCATTACGAGCCAAAAAGTTACCGCCAATATCTGAAAAATTCAGAAAGATAAAGTGTGTGTGTGTGTGTGTGTGTGTGTGTGTGTGTGTGTGTGTGTGTGTGTGTGTGTAGGAGGGATCTACTCCTCCGAAATGGAGGCAAACTCAGTAATTACTGACTGAGATCTCAATTACAGCGTCTCAGGAACTTCATGCAGCGCATTCCCAGAACTAGTGTAAAGGAAAACAAACTCCCGACAGCATTTTCCGATGTTATCCTTTATTCACAGGGTGCCAAACACTGCTTTGTTTTATTATTTCATTTATTTATTTATTTATTTATTTATTTATTTATTTATTTATTTACTTATTGAGACAGGGTCTCACCATGAGCTTTGGTGGCTTGGTACCCGTTATTTATTTATTTATTTATTTATTTATTTATTATAATTTAGGTATGTGAATAGATATTATTATACACACGTGGAGGTCAGATGAAAACTCGGTGTGGTGGTCACAAGAAGCGAGGGTTGAGAGATTTTAAAATAAACACATAGCTCCAACTTTAGGGACCACCCTCCTTCCACCACGAAGTTCTTCACATTCGACTGACACCAGAAACCGCAGGTAACTCCCAAGGTAGAACTGGGTCTTCACCCTGAGTATTGTTTTTATTGTGACCCTGGGTCACAAACTTCCTTTCCTTCTTGCAGAAATCAGCCTGCGTCTGCCTCCTGAGTGCTGGGATTAAAGGGATGTTCTGCACTCCGCTGTTCTGGCGGTTTTAACACTCCGTTTGTGTCACTGACTTCCAACAGATAGTGTAAAAGGCCTTTGAAGAGTAGATTACCCTGCGCTGACACCTTGTGGTAGAATAGACTCTTGCAGCTTTTATTTCTAAGGAAGGTAGGAAAATCATTAGAAGGAGAGTTAGAGAAACTTCTGGATAGTGGGCTAAGGCTCACAACCACAGGGAAAAGGGTTCGGGTCCCAGCACCCAGCTTGTTTCCTTTGCTGGTCAGAATCTTCAGAATAAAGTTGATATACCAGAAGGGTAAATAAATTAGGCACTCTAAATAAGGCTGTATGCTCAAACTGGACTCAAATACCCTTTACACATCTATTTATTTATGGTAGGTATGGGGATGAATGTTACTGTATACACATGGAGGTCAGATGATAGCTCGGTGTGGTGGTCACAAGAAGCGAGGGTTGGGAGGATTTCAAAATAAACACATAGTTCTGACGCCGGGGACCACCGTCCTCCCACCACGGAGTTCTGCAGATTCAACTCAGACTCCAGAAACTATAAGTCACAAGGTGGACTTAAAACAACTGCCCTTTACTGACTGAGCTGGGTCTCCAACCTGGGTATTGTTTTTTAATGTGGTTCTAGGTCAAGGGCTTCCTGATATGATGACTCCATGTGCTTTTGAAGAATAATTTCCGGACTCTTACAGAGTGTCGGACTGCCATCTTAGAAGCAAAAGGAGTAACGTGGTGTGAAAGAAAAAGTAGAGAAGACCCTACTGAGAATGACTATGGTGGGAGGGCCCAGAAAAAGAGGCTGAACATGATTGGCACATTCTGTATCACGTGCTGAATTATCACACAGAGCCCATTGAGATATAAATTATCGTGGCTAAAGAATTAAAATTAAAAATAGCTAGTCAGGGTACCGCTTAGCTCCACCACGGGCCTCCTGGCTCTGACACAATCTGATTTTTTTTTTTTAATCACGGAGAAGTAGTTAAAGGCTTTGTCATAACTGTAAAGCCAACCAAGGTGTATTAACACCTCTCTTCCTCCCTCCCGTCCTTTCTTCTTTCACCTTTCCCCCTCCTTTCTTCCCCTCCTCCCTCCTTTCCTTTCTTCCTGTTCTTTTTTTCTCCCTGGAGATTTGAGCCCAAGGCCTCCGGCTGTACCACTGATCCAGAACATGCAGGCGTTAAGGAGACCGTTCGGAATCTGCTTTCTCTCACTGCTCAGGACGTCCTGGCAATAGTCATGTTTGGCCTTCATTCTACTTTAGGAAGCATCTGTTCATTTCCATGCATCTCTGCTCGCTCAGGGCTATCATCGCATTCCTAAGAGAGGATAGCTTCTGCACGGCAACACAAACCTCATCTCAGCAGCTTTTCTCCTTGGAGTCCCATCTCATCTTTTCTTTTTTAAACACAAAACACCTAAGTGCTATTAATGCATATTTGCAGGTTGGTCTGGTGCCACTTGCATTCAACTGCTAAGTTCTGTACCCCAAGATCTGGTTGTTCCAAGATGAGAGGATCCTCAGTATAACAGACTTTGTTGTGTAAGCCTTGTTTCCCATTAAAAGCTATTGGTTAAAGAAAACTGGCAACGGCCAATACTGGGGGGAATAGAGGGAGGAGGAGTTTGAGTTACCAGGCTGGGTGGGTCACAGGTAGGGACCACAAGGAGAAGGAGAGAGGACAGAGGAGAGAGGAGAGAAGAGGAGAATAGAGAGAGGGGGGGAGGGATGGAAGAAGGGAGGAAGAAGAGGAGGAAGAAGGAAAGAGGAGGAGGAAGAGGAAGAGGAAGAGACAAAGAGAATAGGAGGTATCCATTAGAGTCGATGGACCAGCAGCAGGTGCCAGAGTGAAATGTCTCTCCAGGATGCCAGACTGATGGAGCAGAAATAACCCAGAGAATTTCCAACAGCAAGTATTTGGGGAACACAGTAGCCAGATATTGGGGGTCAGTATTTAACATTTGAGTATATAGCAGTACCACACGGATCCCCTACACATATTCCTTCAGTCTACTAATACGTATTTACTAAGAACACTATGTTATGAGAAAACCCACAGAATCAACTGGAGTGAGCGCATAGACGCTTACAGGGACTGGACTGACAACCAGGGTGCCCGCGTGGGTCTGACCTATGCAATTTCATATGTTATGGTTGTGTAGTTTGGACTTCTTGTGGAACTCCTGATGAAATCCTGGCAGGAGTGGAGGCTGTCTCTGACTCTTTTGCTTCCTTTGTGACTCTTTCCATCCTACTGGGTTCCGTAGTTGCAGCCTTGATATGAAGGAGGTGCCTAGTCTTGGTGCACCTTGATAGGCCATGTTTGGTTGACATCCATGGGAGGCCTGGATTTTTCTGAAGGGAAATAAAGAAGGAATAGATGGGGGGAGCAGGGATAGGGGGAAGGACTGGGAGGAGAGGAGGTAGAGGGAACTGTGGTCAGGATGTAATATATAAGAAGAAATAATAAAAGTATACTGTGCTACATACAGTGCTGGGTTAAACCCCATGAATTCAACCTGGCTACTTAGAGTCTCGCAAAGACATTGATCTTGGAAGACAAACATCTGTAATCAAAGCAAAACAGGAAAACAGGAAGCAGGCAGCAGGGCAGCTATGCTCAACTTTACTCCAAGTTTGAGCTTTTTTTATTGGATATTTTTTATTTACATTTTAAATGTTACCACTTTTCTTGGTTTCCCATCCATAAATCCCCTATCCCATCCCCCTTCTTCTATGAGACTGATCTCTCACCCAACCACCCACTCCTTCTTGCCTCCCTGCCCTGACATTCCCCTACACTGGAGGGTCCAGCCTTGGCAGGACTTTGCATTTCTCCCTTTGGTGCTCAAACAAGGCCATCCTCTGCTATATATGCAGCTGGAGCCATGGGTCAGTCCATGTATAATCTTTGGGTAGTGGTTTAGTCCCTGGAAGCTCTGGTTGGTTGGCATTGTTGTTCTTATGGGGTTGCAATCCCCTTTGGCTCATTCAATCCTTTCTCTAACTCCTCCAATGAGGACCCCATTCTCAGCTAAATGGTTTGCTGCTAGCATTCGCCTCTGTATTTGTCATGCTCTGGCAGAGCCTCTCAGGAGACAGCTATATCAGGTTCCTGTCAGCATGTACTTCTTGGCATTAGCAATATTGTGTGGGTTTGTTGGCTGTATATGGGCTGATCCCCCAGGTGGAGCAGTCTCTGAATGGCCATTCCTTCAGTCTCTGCTCCAAACCTTGTCTCCATATCTCTGCCTGTGAATGTTTTTGTTCCCCCTTCTAAGAAGGACTGAAGCATCTGCACTTTGGTCGTCCGTCTTCTTAAGCTTCATGTGGTCTGTGGATTGTATCTTGGGTAATTTGAACTTTTGAGCTAATATTCATTTTTCAGTGAGTGCATGCCATGTGTGCTCTTTTGTGGTTGGGTTACCTCACTCAGGATGATATTTTTCAGTTCCATCCATTTGCCTATGAATTTCATAAAGTCATTGTTTTTAAAAGATGAGTGGTACTCCATTGTGCAAATATACCACATTTTCTGTATCCATTCCTCTGTTGAAGGGCATCTGGGTTCTTTCCAGTTTCTGGCTATTATAAATAAGTCTGCTATGAACATAGTGGAGCATGTGGCCTTGTTCTTTGTTGGAGCATCTTTCGGGTATATGCCCAGGAATGATATAGCTGGGTCCTCAGGTTAGTACTATATCCAGTTTTCTGAGGATCTCCAGTCTGATTTCCAGAGTAGATGTATGAGCTTGCAATCCCACCAACAATGGAGGAGTGTTCCTCTTTCTCCACATCCTCACCAGCATCTTCTGTCACCTGGGTTTTCAAACTTAGCCATTCTGACTGGTGCGAGGTGGAATCTCAGGGCTGTTTTGATTTGCATTTCCCTGATGACAAAGGATGTTGAATATTTCTTTAGTGCTTCTCAGCCATTCGATATTCCCCAGTTGAGAATTCTTTGTTTAGCTCTGTACCTCATTTTTAATAGGGTTATTTGATTCTCTGGAGTCTAACTTCTTGAGTTCTTTCTATATATTGGATATAAAATTGTATAGCAGATGTAGAATTGGTAAAGATCTTTTCCCAATCTGTTGGTTGCTAGTTTGTCCTTATGACAGTGTCCTTTACCTTACAGAAGCTTTGCAATTTTATGAGGTCCCATTTGCTGATTCTTGATCTTAGAGCATAAGCCATTGGTGTTCTGTTCAGAAATTTTTTCCCAGTGCCCATGTGTTTGAGGCTCTTCACTACTTTTTCTTCTATTAGTTTGAGTGTATCTGGTTTTATGTGGAGGTCCTTGATCCACTTGGACTTGAGTTTTGTACCTGGTGATAAGAATGGATCGATTTGTACTCTTCTACATGCTGACCTCCAGTTGAACTAGAACTATTGAAAATGCTATCTTTTTTCCTCTGGATGGTTTTAGCTCATTTGTCAAAGATCAAGTGACCATAGGTGTGTGAGTTCATTCCTGGGTCTTTACTTCTATTCTATTGACCTATCTGCTTGTCTCTGTACCAATACCATACAGTTTTTATCACTATTGCTCTGTAATACAGCTTGAGGTCAGGGATGGTGGTTCCTCCAGAAGTTCTTTTATTGTTGAGTATAATTTTCACTATTCTGTATTTTTCTGTTATTCCAAATGAATTTGTAAATTGTTCTGTCTAACTCTACAAAGAATCGAGTTGAAATTTTGATGGGGATTGCATTGCATCTATAGATTGCTTTTGGCAAGATGGCCATTTTTACAATATTAATCTTGCCAATCCATGAGGATGGGAGATCTTTCCATCTTCTGAGATATTCAATTCCTTTCTTTAGAGATTTGAAGTTCTTGTCATACATATTTTTCACTCACTTGGTTAGAGTCACACTGAGGTATTTTATATTATTTGTGACTGTTGTGAAGGGTGTCATTTCCCTAATTTTTCTCTCAGCCTGTTTATCCTTTGAGTAGAGGAAGTCTACTGGTTTGTCTGAGTTAATTTTATATCCAGCCACTTTGCAGAAGGTGTTTATTAGGCTTAATAGTTCTCTGGTGGAACTTTTGGGGTCACGTAAGTATGCTATCATATTGTCTGCAAATAGTGATATTTTGACTTCTTCCTTTCCAATTTGTATCTATTTGGCCTCCTTTTGTTGTCTGATTGTTCTGGCTAGGACTTCTAGTAGCACATTGAATAAGTAGGGAGAGAGTGGACAACCTTGTCTAATCCCTGATTTTCGTGGGATTGCTTCAAGTTTCACTCCTTTTAGTTTGATGTTGACTACTGGTTTGATGTATATTGCTTTTATTATGTTTAGGTATGGGCCTTGAATTCCTGATCATACCAAGAATTTTAATAAAAAGGTGTGTTGAATTGTGTCAAATGCTATCTTGGCATCCAATGAGATGATCATGTGGATTTTTTCTTTGAGTTTGTTTATATAGTGGATTACATTGATGGTTTTCTGTATATTGAACCATCTCTACACCCCTGGGATGAAGCCTACTTGATCATGATGGATGATTGTTTTGTTGTGTACTTGTGTTTGGTTTGGGAGAATTTTATTGAGTATTTTTAGGCCTATATTCATAAGGGAAATTGGTCTGTTCTCTTCCTCTGTTGGGTCTTTGTGTGGTTTAGGTATAAGCGTAATTGTAGCTTCATAGAAGGAATTGGGTTGTGTTCTTTCTGTTTCAGTTTTGTGGAATAGTTTGGATAGTATTGGTATTAGGTCTTTTATGTAGATCTGATAGAATTCTCCACTAAACCCATCTGGTCCTGGGCTGTTTTTGGTTGGGAGACTTTTAATGACTGCTTCTATTTCTTTAGAAGTTATGGTGCTGTTTAGATGGTATATCTGATCCTGATTTGACTTTGGTACCTGGTACCTGTCTAGAAAATTGTCCATTCCATCCCGATTTTCCAATTTTGTTGAATATAGGCTTTTGTAGTTGCATCTGATTATTTTTTGAATTTCCTTAGAGTCTGTTGTTATGTCTTTCTTTTTATTTCTGATTTTGTTAATTTGGATACTCTCTCTCTCTCTCTCTCTCTCTCTCTCTCTCTCTCTCTCTCTCTCTCTCTCTGTGCCATCTGGTTAGTCTGGCTAAGGGATTATCTATCTCGCTGATTTTTCAAATAACCTGCTTCTGATTTTGTTGGTTCTTTGCATAGTTCTTTTTGTTTCTACTTGGTTGATTTCAGCCGTAAGTTTGATTATTTCCTGCTGTCTACTCCTCTTGGATGTATTTGTGTCTTTTTGCTCTAGAGGTTTTAGGTGTGTTGTCATGCTTCTAGTATGCTCTCTCCTGTTTCCTTTTGGAGGCACTCAGAGCTATGAGCTTTCTTCTTAGCACTGCGTTCATTGTGTCTCATAAGTTTGGGTATATTGTGCCTTCATTTTCATTAAATTTTAAAAGTTATTTATTATCTTTCTTTATTTTTTTATTGACTAAGTTATCACTGAGTAGAGCACTGTTCAGCTTTCATGGGTCTGTGTGCTTTCGGTCATTTTTGTTATTGATGACCGGCTTTAGTCCACGGTGATCTGATAGGATGCATGGGATTATTTCCATCTTTTTTGTATTTGTTGTGGCTTGTTTTTTGGCCACATAATGTCAATTTTGGAGAAGGTACCATGAAGTGCTGAGAAGAAGGTATATTCTTTTGTTTTAGGATGAAAGGTTCTATAGATATATTATAAATATATTTGTTTCATAACTTCTATGAGTTTCTTTGTGCCTCTGTTTAGTTTCTGTTTCCATAATCTGTCCATTGTAGAGAGTGGGGTGTTATTATTGTGTGAAGTGCAATGTGTGCTTTGAGCTTTAGTAAGGTTTCTTTTATGAATGTGGGTGCCCTTGTATTTGGAGCATAGATATTCATGATTGAGAGTTCATCTTGGTGGATTTTTCCTTTGCTGAATATGAAATGTCTTTCCATATCTTTTGATAACTTTTGGTTGAAAGTAGATTTTATTTGATATTAGAATGTCTACTCCAGCTTGTTTCTTGGGACCATGTGCTTGGGAAATTGTTTTCCAGCCTTTCACTCTGAGGTAGTGCGTGTCTTTGTCACTGAGGTGTGTTTCCTTTATGCAGCAAAATGCCGAGTGCCTTTTATGTGTCCAGTCTCTTAGTCTATGTCTTTTTACTGGGGCATTGAGTCCATTGATATTAAGAGATATTAAGGAATAGTGATTGCACGTTCCTGTTATTTTTGTGGTTAATGTGGAATTATGTTCGTTTGGGTCTCTTCTTTTGGGTTTGTTGCAAGAAGATTACTTTCTTGCTCTTTCTAGTGTGTAGTTTCCCTCCTTGTATTTCAGTTTTCCATCTACTATCCTTTGTAGGACTGAATTTGTAGAAAGATATTGTGTAAATTTGGCTTTTCTGTGGAATATCTTTTTTTTCTCCATCTATGGTAATTGAGAGTTTTGCTGGATATAATAGCCTAGGTTGGCATTTGTGTTCTCTTCGGGTCTGTATAACATCAGCCCTGGATCTTCTGGTTTTCATAGTCTCTGGTATGAAGTTTGGTGTAATTCTGATATGTCTGCCTTTATATGTTATTTGACATTTTTCCCTTACTGCTTTTAATATTCTTTCTTTGATTTGTGCATTTGGTGTTTTGACTAGTATGTGACAGGTGGAAGTTCTTTTCTGGTCCAATCTATTTGGAGTTCTGTAGGCTTCTTGTATGTTTATGGGCATCTCTTTCTTTAGGTTAGGGAAGTTTTCTTCTATGATTTTGTTGAAGCTATTCCCTGGCCCTTTGAGTTGGGAGTCTTCACTCTCTTCTATACCTATTATCCTTAGGTTTGATCTTCTGATTGTGTCCTGGATTTCCTGGATGTTTTAGGTTAATTTTTTTGCATTTTGCATTTCTTTGATGGTTGTGTGAATGTTTTTATGGTATCTTGGGCCTATGATAGATATTCTCTCTTCTATCTCTTGTATTCTGTTGATGATGCTTGCGTCTATGACCCCTGATCTCTTTCATAGGTTTTCTTTCCCCACGACTGTCTCCCTTTGTGATTTCTTTATTTTTTCTATTACTATTTTTAGTTCCTGGATGGATTTGTTCAATTATTTCACCTGTTTGGTTGTGTTTTCCTGAAAAAATTTTTAGAGATTTTTGTGTTTCCTCTTTAAATGCTTTTACGTGTTTACCTGTGTTGTCTTGTATTTCTTTAAGGGAGTTATTTATGTCCTCTATCATCATCATGAGATGTGATTCATGTGTTGGGCTATCCAGTATTTGCTTTGATGGGAGAACTGGGCTCTGATGATGCCATGTAGTCTTGGTTTCTGTTGCTTAGGTTTCTGTGCTTGCTTCTTGCCATCGGCTGTCTCTGGTATTAGCTTGTTTTGCTGTCTCTGACAGTGGCTTGGCCGTCCTGTATGCCTGTTTATCAGCACTCCTGGAGACAGACTTTCTTCCAGCAGAATCTGTGTGCAGAGAGTTATGTCACAGGGTCAGCTCCAGGGGCAGATGGAACTGGAAGGATCCTGTCCCAGAGCGCTCCTCAGTTCTTGTGTCCAAAGGGTTCCAGGCGGGTTCCGCTTGGGCCAGGAACGTGAGCAGAAGTGGTGGTCTTCCCTGTGCTCTCAGGATTGCCTGCACTTCTGAGAGCTCAGCTTTCTTCTCAGGGGATTTGGGTAGAGAGCGCTGTTGAACCTGGTCAGTTCTGGGTGCAGCTGGAAACTGGAAGGATCCTTTCCCTGACTGCTCCTAGGTTTCTGTGTCCAGAGGGTTCCAGGCAGGTTCTCTTGGGCCATGAGCATGAGCAGAAGTGCTTGCTCCACCGAACTCTCAAGATTGTCTGCACTTCTGAGAGTCCAGCTCTCTTCCCCAAGGGATCTTGATACAGAGAGCCATGGAACTGAGTCAGCTCTGGGCACAAGTGGAAACTGGAAACAAGTTTGAATTTTCCATCAGCTTCATTATACTGCTTTGAAAGCCATTTGAAATGTGGGTTTATGCTGAGCATACTGAGGACAAACCCCACTGCCTCCTTTAGAGATAGTCACCAATGATCATCTGTATGTATGTATTTACAAATATATGGGGAATGAACACGTGACTAGGGGCTATGGTCAAACACAGGACAGACTTTTGTTAAAGAGAAGAGGAAATGGAGGCAAATCTGCTTCTTCATCTTTCCTTACCTTACCTTACCTTGATAGAAAGCACAACTGATGCTGTGCACTGAGGAAGAACTGGGGAAAGACAGACAGAGCAGTCACCTTGGTCTTCCAGTAAATAAGAAAGGGTAGGGAAAGAGAAAGGAGATAGTTGGGGCACCAACGAACTAACAGACTGAAGGATAGGGACACAATGAGATAGGCATTCAAGATGGCAGCAAAATAGAAAAACTAAGGTGGACAGTGAAGAAATGTGAATATATGCGAGATAAAGCCTTGCACAGCACAACGGTGATCTTTGAGCAGAAGCCAGGACACCTGTATCTCAGGGATTAGAAGAAAGAAGAGAAATTTAAACTGAGATGGACATCGACGACTGAGTTCAGAACTCAGGAGGCCGAGGCTGTTTGCCTGGGAAGTGTAAACTCTGAAATTACCCAAAACTAAAGATTTGCCTCCTGCCTTTAATGACTACATACCAGTTATGCGAATGAAATGAAGAGGCAGGGATTATAATCGATTGAACTCACCAGAAATAATGACAAGCATTAGGCAATAGGAAAAGGATGGAGGGGACCAAGATTCAGAGAAGAGATAGTTTGATAACTTGGAATTTATCTGGTTTAGAGATAACAACGGAGAGGAGATATGCTGAACCTCCCACGAGCGAACTTTTCTCTCCTTACCAAATCAGGAGAACAAACGTAGTATTTGCGCTGAGATGTTAGTATTCTAAATACTGTACGGGTCTTCCCCCAGATCTACTGTGTGTGTGTGGGCCAAGCACTGGCTGTGGCCTTTCACACTTCCGGAGGATTTCACGTGGGTAAGCATTTTCAGGGCTGGCCCTTTTCATATCTCGAGACCGTCAGAAAGATCATGATTTACTGTGGCTGGGGTTCCCAAAATTTTTATTGTGTTGAGTTTCTGTATGCAGCCTTTGCTACAGATCTCTCCTCAATTCACTTAAAAAAAATTCCTGTTAGTGTCTCAAAAGCCACCGTTTCTATGTACTGCCCCCGCGGATATCTCTTGCAGGTCTCTGACCCTGAAGAACCCAGTAGAGCTGCGTGTACAGGAAGACAGGTTAGTTTGTGTAACTCAATAAAAGTGGCACAGAGACGTGTTTGTGCGAAACAGCAAACTCTGTGCTCTGTTTCCATCTGAGAGAGGGTAGTGTCTTTTCCCAGTCACTAGTCATGGAAACCACTTCTGCTCTTTGGTTGAACCTGATTCGGCCGTCGGCTGTTGCGCTGTGTGACCACAAGGTGGCTCCAGAGGCTTTTGTAGTGAAAAATTAACCATGTCTGGTCTCTGGTGTGGCTGTGTTTTCTGCTTACACTGTTTTAATAAATGTTCTCGAATTTACTGTAAAAACCGAAGTTTGACCTTTGTTGTGGTCTGGTTGATATTGTGGGTATTTAATGATATGCCGTGTTTAGAATAAGCATTAAGCTTTCCATATTTAGGATACCTTCTATGTATCTCTCTCTTCCTCTCCCCCCCCTACATATATATATATATATATATATATAATCTTTGGTTTTTATATATCCATAACTGTAGCTTATATTTATTTAACGTCTCACCATTTCAAATAGATCGTTTTATTTAATCTTCATTGAAAAAGGCAAATGAATCTTGAATTACTTAATTACTTTCATCATCTTAATAATGAGCAAATTGAGAATTGCAGAGAGTAAATAGCTGCTTCAGGACGCTAAACATTTCTACAGATCCTGCCAAACATCACACTTGTTACAGTTCTTGTAACTTTCACAGTAGCTATACTGCTTCTAGTTATTTATTTTTTCAAAAAATATTTTCAGTTTTGCTTTATCATAGTTTTGTCCTCTGCATGTGCATCTGTGTACCATTTGTACGCCTGGTACCCTCAGAATACAACAGATCATGCAGTGCTCTTAACTACTGAGCCGTCTTTCTAGCCCTTTATTGCTTTTAAACACAATTAAGGGCTGGAGAGATAGCTGAGTGATTAAGAACACTATTAGGATGGTCTTGTTGGACATCAGTGGGAGGAGAGGCCCTTGGTCCTAGGAAGGTTGGATGTCCCAGTGTATGGGAATGCCAGGGTGGGGAGGCAGGAGTGGGTGGGTAGGGGAGCACCCTCATAGAAGCCAAGGGTGGGGGCTTTGCAGAGGGGAACCTGGAAAGGGGATAACGTTTGAAATGTAAATAAACTATGCAATTAAAAAAAACAACAACAAAAACAACAACAACAACAACAACAACAACAACAACAACAAACAAAACACCATTTCTCTCCCAGAGAACCTGGCTTCAGTTCCTAGCACCTACACTAGGTGGCTCACAAACACCAAAGTTCTGGTCTCCTCTTTTAGCCTTCACAAGTACCTGCACATACATGGGGATTAAATCTCTGTGATCAAAACGTGGTGACGGTATATGGCCTTCTAATGATCAGTGTTTGTGAGTGCAGAAATCTCGTCTCTGGTTCGGATAAACATATTGTGCAATGACATTAGTTACCAGTAAAACACCCTGTGATCCACGTAGGTTGTAGGAAGGCAAGGCGGAAGGAAGCATTCCCTGAGAGACTGGATGGGTTCAAGAACCATGAACGGCAGCAGTGTACTCTGGGATGTTTACTCCTGTGATTTTTTTATCCTTGTCACCATGGCCATGGACTTCAGGAAAGGAGTTTAATGATTGTTCTGTTTATACACTGGAGTATTGAAGTCACAGACGGGATGAAAAAACTATCTTTCTGTGTTGCGTGCTCACAGGATGTAAAATGAGAAAGCGCTTTCATGCATATCCTACAACAATTGTCAGGATTCGGTAAACTCAATTTTTGTGTAGTGTTGGACACAGAAAACATCCACTGTACCTTCATTATGATTGTTGAAACATGGTGGATAGTATGGCATAGTGAAGAAATTGGCAGAAGTGCAGGTTGTGGGTAAGACCCTTGTGTACCAAGAGAATGTAAGGCAGAAGAGGGGTCTCTTTTAACCGAAACCATCTAGGAAAGGCTGTTTGCTCCTTGTTTGCAACCAGCCACACAGACATAGAATTTCTAGCTGTCTTAGAGATTATCTAGTTTAGCTCTGTTATAGCAGAGAAATAGTCTCTGGAGCAAATGACAGCTCTAGGTGTAGACTTGTGACTTGGGGTCTAGCATCTGTTAACTACTATTCCCACTGATCCCTGTGAATCGTAGACTTGCAGTTGGAACAGAGATAGATTTTTGTCTGTAGGATATGAGTCCACTTTAGAGTTCTGAGTTGCCGAAACAAATGCCATATGGAACCAAAGGAGGGCAAGGCGCTATAACTTTAAATCAATGTACACAGAGACTTACTTTTCCTTGACGTATCGTCCTCAAGTTCACGGTGCACTCAACATGTCTCTTTCTAGAAAGGCTTCACGTAATGCGTTTTCCCCCATTAGCAGAGAAATACGGCTTCCTCTTTTCTGCGAATTCCTCAAGATGCTTTCTATTATCTTTACGTGGGTTATAACCTTATTGAGACTTATTTCTCAGTAAGCTCCCAAGTAAGAGCAGCATAACTTGATTTTATGAGCTAATATATTTCCAATGCTTTTAGAACCTATCTCAGGCTTGGTTATGAATGCATATCAGCATCTGTCTTTTATATACATGGCTATCGAACAAATGCAAGAAATTGGCAGTCCACTGGACAGTTTCTTAAGTTTCAGAGGCTGCCAACCAGCTACTTTCCGTCCTGGTTTGACTTCAGCTGTTCATTTGACACAATCTCAGTGAGAGTCCCAACTGAGGATTTGTGTAGATCAGAATGGCCCGTGACCATGTCCGTGAGGGGTGGTCTTGATTGACGCGGGAGGGTCCAACCCAGTGTGACGGGCACCATCCTCACACAGGAAGGTCTAGACTCTTTAAGGAAGCCAGTCAAGGTGTGAACCAGGGAGCAAGTCAGCAAGCAGCATTCTCCATGCTTTCTCCTCTGCTTCCTGGGCAGGGAGAGCGTTCCTGTTCTGACTTCCTTCAAGAATGGACTGTGACCTGAGAAGTGCAAGTCAAATAAACTGTTTTCTCTCCCCAAGTAGCGACAGAAAAGGAATCTAAAATACTTCCTTTATAGATTATATTTAAAAGTTAGTTTGTATTCCGGGTATGGAGTTCCGCCATTTTTTTTTTTTTTTTTTTGGTTCACTCTGTTTTGTTTTAAGTTTTTGTCTCTTCCTATTCTTTATCTCAGCATTCAAATAAATATCTTAAAAATTATAGCCTTCTTCATTCCATACAAATGGATATGAGTCAAGGGGAAACTGGAGCTGTAACAATGCTGGGTTTAAAAGTACTTTTATTTTACAAAGTAAACATTTAGTCAGTGAATCATGGAAATTGTGGAGAAGAAAGAACGATTTCCTTCCACCAACTGGGACATAACCTGCTGAGAATTCTGTGAACGTTTCCCAGGAAAGACAGATTTTGTTCTTCATGACTGGGATTATGTAAGGCACCTCCACACTTTGCCATGTAATCATCCCCCAATACCCTGGAATCTCAAGGTCACACCTTAGTAAAGGTGGCGTGGTTTAATGGGAAACAATGGAGCTATGAGAACAGGGCTGAGCACAGAAAACAGAGATGCTCATTTTTCTCTGCCCATCAGCTGTGTATCAGGGATTTCGATGACAGGGTTTTAGAGATCTGAAAGCGTTCGGGATAGCTGAAGTCGAGAGATAGGTTGCAAAGTAGAAAGGGGAAAGAAGATATTAGCTCCCTTGGGGCTGGGGAGGTAGCTTGGTTGGTAAAGGTGCTTTTCCTGCAAGGATGAAGATTTAAATTCAATTCCTAGAATGGGGAGGAGGCACATCCAGCTAAGTGTGGTTTTAATCCCATCAGGTGGATGCCGGGGGGGGGGGGGGCATTGGCCAGCTAACGTGGTGGTCTGCTTTGTAGGTCCTGGGCTAGTGAAGAGGCTGTCCCTCCCCACTCCCCCAATAGTGGAAGTGCCTGAGGAATGACAATTGAGGTTGCCCTTTGACCTTCACAGGTCACATGTACCCCACGGCACACACTTACATGCATAAGCCAAAGGCAGTGCTTAGATAGGGCTGTGATGGGGATGAGTGTGTTGATGCACTGAGTTTGAAGCTCATCCTAATGAAACAGCCATTTTCTTCAGGGCTGCCTTTAATCCCCACCCACTTTGTGACTTTTTTTTTTTTTTGGCCACTTCAAATAATTCTTCAGAAAAATGTCTTAGCCCTCATAGCATACCCTCTCAAGGGATTGCTGGTCTGAGGCAATGTCACCTTTAACTCATAACAAATTGCTTCTTTAAAAAAAATTTTAAATTTGCATATTACACCCCAACCATAGTTTCTGCTCCCTCCTCTCTTCCCAGTCCTTCCCCCAGAATATCCCTTTTCTCCCCAGTTCACCCCACCTCCATTTCACTTCAGTAAAGGGCAGGCCTCCCAGGGGTATCAACCAAGCTTGGCATATCAAGTTGCAATGAGACTAGGCACCTCCCTTCATATCAAGACTGGGATTAGACAACCCAGTAGGGGGAAAAGGGTTCCAAAAGCAGGCAAAAGACTTGGAGACAGACTCTCACCTCCCACTGCAAGGAGTCCCACAAGAAGACCAAACTACACGACTATAACGTAAAACAGAAGGCCTAGGTCAGACCCATGCAGTCTGCTTGGTTCAGTCTCTATGAGATTGCGTGAGGCCAGGTTAATTGATTCTGTGGGTTTTCTTGTGGTGCCCTTGAGCCCTTTGGCTCCTATATTTCTTTCTTTCTCCTTCTCTTCCACAGGATTCCCTGAGCTCTGCCTAACGTTTGGGTTTTTGTCTCTGCATCTGTTTCCATCAGTTCTTGGATGAAGTCTCCCTGACGGTGATTATGCACGGTTCTTGTCTACAAGGATAGCAGACTATCATCAGGAATTACTTCATTGACTGTTTTGCCAGTGCTGTTTGGTACTATCCTAGGTCTCTGGGTTATGCAGACTCTGGTTCTTGGCTCTCCAGGCAATGTCAGGGCTGGGTTCCCTCTTGTGGGTCTCAAGTTGGGTCAGTCATTGGTTAGCCACTCCCACAATTTCTGCACCACTTAGCCCAATACATCTTGCACGAGGGACAAATTACAGATAGAAGGTTTTGTGACTGTGCTGGTGTCACTACCCCTCCACTGGAAGTTTTGCCTGGTGACAGGAGATGGCCATTGCTAGGAGTCTTAGCTAGCAACACCCTCATAGAGTCCTGGGAGTTTCCATTACACTAGTTTCTGCTTCACCCCCTAAATGAGCCCCAATTCTGGTTGTATCTCCCAGTATTCTCTCCCCCTCTCATAGTCATACCTTGTGCCTCCTGTTCCCACCCTCACTCACCCCAAATCTACTTCAGGGGTTACAGGTCTGTTTAAATTGTTTATCTGATCTTGATTTAACTTTAGTTAGTTGTATCTATCAACACATATGCCCACTTCTTTTAGTTTTTTTTCCCAATTTTATGAAGTACAAGTTTTGAAATATGACCTAATGATTCTGTGGATCTCCTTGGTGTTTGTGATGTCTCTGCCTTTGGTTTCTGTTTTTGTTAATTTGTGTATTTGCTCTCAGTCCTTTAGTTACTCTGGATAAGGGTTTCTCTAGTCTATCTTGTTAATTTTCTCAAACTCATTGTTTCTTTGACTCTTTGTACTGTCTCCTTTGTTTTTCTTTTATTGATTTCAGCCCCAAGTTGATTATTTCCTGCCGTCTACTCCTCTTGGATATAATTGTTCCTTTTTGTTCTATAGCTTTCAGGTGTGCTGTTGTTAAGTTTCTAGTATGAGATCTCTCTAATTTATTTATGAAGGCACTTAGAGCTATGAACTTTCATGTTAGCACCATTTTCATTGTGCCCATAAGTTTGGATATGCTGTGCATTCATTTTCACTGAATTCTAGGAAGACTTTAATTTCTTTCTTTTTGCCTTGACCCAGTAGTGATTCAGTAGGGACTAGTTCAGTTTCTGTGAGTTTATTGGCTTTCTGTTGTTTCTGATGTTGAAATCCCGTTTAAATCCTTGGTTATCTGGTAGGATAGAGGGACATATTTCAATTTTCTTGTATCTGTTGAGACTCGTTGAGTCTGTAACCCTTTTCTAATCCTTTACTCTGAGGTAATGTCTAGCTTTAATTTTGAAGTTTTTCTTGTATGCTGCAGAAGGATGGATCTAGTTTTTCCATACATTATTAGCCTGTGTGTTTTTATTGATGAATTGAGTCTGTGTTTACATTGAGGTATATTAATGACCAATGATTGTCAATACCTGCTATTTTGATGGTGATTGTAGTGGTTGTGTGTATGTGGTGTGTGTGTGTGTGTGTGTGTGTGTGTGTGTGTGTGTATGTGTGTGTGTGTGTGTTTGTGCTTACACTTCCTCTCTTTTGGTTTTCTTGCTATGAGATCATTTATTTCCTGTGTTCTCATGGTATAGGTAGCCTCCTTGGGATAAGTCTTATCTTCTAGTACCTTCTGTAGGATGGGATTCATGGATAGATACTGTTTAAATTTGACTCTGTCTTGGAATATCTTGTTTTCTCCATCTATGGCTATTGAAAGTTTTGCTGGGTATGACATTCTGGGCTGACATCTGTGGTCTTTTAGAGTCTGCAAGACATTTGCCCAGGCCCTTCTGTTGTTACAGTCTCCATTGAGAAGTCAGGCTAATTCTAATATTTCTGCCTTTCTATGTTACTCGACCTTTTTCCCTGTCAGCTTTTAATATCCTCTCTTTGTTCTGTATATTTAATGTTTTGATTATTATATTCTGCAGGGACTTTCCTTTCTGACCCTTTCTATTTGGCGTTCTGTAAGCTTCTTGTACCTTTATAAATTTTCTTCTATGATTTTGTTGAAAACATTTTCTGGAGGGCTAGAGAGATGGCTCAGTGGTTAAGAGCACATGTTGCTCTTCCAGAGGTCCTAAGTTCAATTCCCAGCATCCACATGGTGGCTCACAACCATCTGTAATGGGATCTGGTACTCTTTTCTATCATGCAAGCACACATGCAAATTGAGCACTCATATACATAAATAAATAAAAACTTTGAGCTGAGATTCTTCTCCTTATAAAATTTCTATTATTCTTAGTTTTTTTTTTTTTTTTTATAGTGTCCCAGATTTCCTGCATGTTTTCTTTCAGGGATATTTTGGATTTAACATTTTCTTTGACCATGTATCAACTTCTTCTATTATATCTTCTATACCTGAGATTCTGTCTTCCATGTCTTATATTCTGGTGGTGGTTGTTGCGTCTGTACTTCCTGATGCTTACCTAGATTTTCCATCTCCAGGTTTCTCTTAGTTTGTCATTTCTTTGATTGCTTTTTTTCTTTTTTCTCATTTTCAGGTCCTGAGCAGTTTAATTCATTTCCTTTACCTGTTTTTTATTTCTTCCTCTGATTTCTTGGATTTCTTTAAGGGATTATTCATTTCCTGTCTTTGTTTGTGATTTTTCTGTATTTCTTTAAGGTTTCCACTTTAAGGACCTGCATCATTTTCATAAAACTGGTTTTAAGGTTTTTTTTTTTTTTTTTTGCTTCAGTGTGTTAAGATATCCAGGGGTTGCTGTAGTAGGGAAGCTGGGCCCTCGTGGTACCACACTGCTCTGGCTCTCCTTGATGGTGTTCTTATGCTGGTTTCTTAGGCATCTGGGTTTGGGGTCATTACAGGTTTAGGTGCTAATTTTTTAGTTTATATTTGCTGGATGAATTTCCTCCCCTCTGTTTCCTCTCTGATCTTCTGACCTGAGGAGTCTGTGGTTCTGGTGAAAGGTGAGTCCTCATGTCCAGTAGAATGTCTTCCCTGGATTCTGGTGGCCTGCATGACCTCTAGAGTTTTGGGTGTTTGTGTGGCCTCCGGGGTTCCAAGTCCTGGCATGGCCTCTGGTAGAGCAAGAGGCTTCTGAGTGGGCACTTTTCTCTGGGGTTCCAGGTACAAGATAGGCCTTTGGCAGGGCAGGTGGCTTCTGCCGGAGTTGTGGGCCCAGATATGGAGGAAGTGCTGTAGGGGAAAGCCAGGCAGAGTGTTGGCAGACTTATGGGGAAGTTCTTGCTTTGGGTTCGTGGTACTACTGTGCTCTCCTGTAGAGCCGGGGTGTCTGCTAGAGTTCTGGGCTGGGATATGGAAATGAGGGTAGGTAGTGATGTTGGTGAAAGCTGGAAGGGCTTTGAGGAAGCTTTGGATGTTTTCCAGCAGGGTCTTATCTGGAGTTCTTTGTACAGTGTGGTCTCTGACAGAACAGTGGGCTTCTACCGAAGTTGTGAGCTGGGATCAGAAAACTGTTTTTAAAAAGCACTCTGAACACCTTACATTTCTGTCAGCAATGCCTTCTGGGAACCTTACTAACCAGAGTCACCAAACTCCAGGTTTGCTCGTTTCCCACTACTTGCTTGTGTGCTTTTGTTATTCGTGAACTTGCTGTCAATTTTGGTGACTCCTAATGCTACAAAGTCATAATTTTTTTCAATGTATATGTAACAAACATTTTCTCAAACTTTTCATTCCTTTTACTCGTTTTTAGGACATTTTCCCATTTACTAATTAGTTTTTATAAAGGTTAAGAGGCTGACTTTTTTTTTTTTATTTACTTGAGTATTTCTTATATACATTTCGAGTGTTACTCCCTTTCCCGGTTTCCGGGCAAACATCCCCCTCCCCCCTCCCCTTCCTTATGGGTGTTCCCCTCCCAACCCTCCACCCATTGCCGCCCTCCCCCCACCAGTCTAGTTCACTGGGGGTTCAGTCTTAGCAGGACCCAGGGCTTCCCCTTCTACTGGTGCTCTTACTAGGATATTCATTGCTACCTATGAGGTCCATGGTCCATGTATAGTCTTTAGGTAGTGGCTTAGTCCCTGGAAGCTCTGGTTGCTTGGCATTGTTGTACATATGGGGTCTCGAGCCCCTTCAAGATCTTCCAGTTCTTTCTCTGATTCCTTCAACAGGGGTCCTATTCTCAGTTCAGTGGTTTGCTGCTGGCATTCGATTCTGTATTTGCTGTATTCTGGCTGTGTCTCTCAGGAGCGATCTACATCTGGCTCCTGTCGGTCTGCACTTCTTTGCTTCATCCATCTTGTATAATTGGGTGGCTCTATATGTATGGGCCACATGTGGGGCAGGCTCTGAATGGGTGTTCCTTCAGTCTCTGTTTTAATCTTTGCCTCTCTATTCCCTGCCAAGGGTATTCTTGTTCCCCTTTTAAAGAAGGAGTGAACCATTCACATTTTGATCATCCGTCTTGAGTTTCATTTGTTCTAGGCATTTAGGGTAATTCAAGCATTTGGGCTAATAGCCACTTATCAATGAGTAAGAGGCTGACTTTTTAATCTCTTTGTAGCCTTCTAAATTTCTCCCAAGTTTAGAATTGCTGGTTTTTATATTTGTTATTTGCTGAGCAATTTATTTTACACATAAAATTAGAGAAGGGTGGAATTTATTTTATGTGGGATGAGCGATAACTTTCTCCTGTCTCTTATTTCCCTATGGATTTTAATATTACTTTAAAAAATAACTAGTGATTTATTGAGAGCTCCTTTTGGGTTTAAGCTATTTTTTGTTTCACTGTTCATGTGCAATGACACATTGAATTGAATACAATAGACTAATAGGATATTTTAATATATGACATAGAAAGTTCCCTTTTATTCTCTCTTTTTAATTAACTAGCATTATGCTTTTTTATCAAACGACTCATGCACACATTTTAATGTTCGTACAGTTTTAAGACTTTTCTTCAGTCAAAAGCTAACAGGCCTTGTCATTGTTGCCTCACATTCCTCCCCCATAGGCAATAATCACAACTCATATGTACCTACATTAAACTGAATTTTACCCAGATCTTTCACTGCGTTAGATGTGGCCTGAGCTGTATTTGTTTGTTTTGTTTATATCCTCACTAGTATGCAATCTGCCCAAACCCCATCCCCTCAATGTGGTTTTAGGTTGACAAATTCGGAGATGAGATATTTAGCACAGCGAGGTTATTTTCCCTTCTTACACACATTTATTTATTTATTATTTATTTTTGTATTTTATTTATTAAATTATTTTATTCATTTAAATTCCAAAAGTTGCTCCTGTTCCCAGTCCCCTCTCCCTGAGTTTTTACCCCATACTTCTCCCCCTGCCTCTGAGAGGGTGCTCCCTCCCCCAGCCACCTACCCTCACCTCCCCCACCCCCATCATCCCTCTTCTCTGGGGCATCAAGTTTCCACAGGATTAACCACATCCTTTCCCACTGAGACCATACAAGGCTAGCCTCTGCTACACTGTGCCCAGGGCCATGAACCAGCCCATGTATGTTCTTTGGTTTTTGACTTAGTCTCTGGGTGCTCTGAGGAGTCCAGGTTAGTTGACACTGTTGTTCTTCCTATGGGGTTGCAATCCCCTTCACCTCCTTCAATCCTTCCTCTAACTGTTCCATATTGGTTCCTGACCTCAATCCAATGGTTGGCTATAAATATCTGCATTTGTCTCGGTCAGTTGCTGGTAGATCCTGGGACATCCCTGGAAGGCTCCTGTCTACACACACAATAGGGCCTTAGTAATAGTATCAGGATTTGTTGTGCACTCATGGGACGGATCCCAAGTTGGGCTGGTATGTACTTACTGATAAGTGGATATTAGCCAAAAAGTTCAGAATAACCTTGACATAACTGATAGACTGTAGGAAATTTAGAAAGAAGAAAGACCAAAGTGTGGATACCTGAAACCCACTTAGAAGGGTAACAAAATAATCATGGGAGGCAGGGAGGAAACTGGATAGGAGAGCATAGTGGGGTGGGAGGGGAAAAGGAGGGGAAGTATCAGGTATGGGGAAAGACAGGAGGGATGCCCAGAGAGCCAGGAGAACGAAGGGAAATATGCAGCAGTGGGTGTTAGGGGTCAGGAGAACCTCTAGAAAGTCCCAGGTACCTGAGATGTGAGAGGTTACCAGGATTCAATGGGGATGACATTAGCCAAAATGCCCAACAGTGGGGAGGTGGAACTGAAAGAGGTCAACTCCAGTAGGTAGACATTGCTCTCAGTTGAGGCAGGGGACCACCTACTCATCTTCAAAATTTTTAACCCGGAATTGTTCCTGTCTAAAGGAAATGCAGGGACAAAAATAGAGCAGAGGCTGCAAGAAAGACCAACAAGTGACTGTCCCAACTTTTATGTTTTCAATGACTAATATTTTTCTGGTTCCTGTTTGTTTACTTTTTGTTTTAATGTAGTTCCACTCTCAACATACACAGTAATTTCTAAGCCTTCATCTCAGATACCAAAATATTTGACTGTCCTGAAGAATAGAAATGTCTCCTGACACAGTCCATCCTGGACTCATTTCCCAGGTCAGGTGCATAGCTCCTTCCCTATGCTATCCCTTCAGAATCACTTGGAGATTCTTTTTTAAGTTTTTGTTTAGATTAATTTACATATATATGTAAATACACACACACACACACACACACACACACACACACACACACACACACACCATATGGTATGCATGTCTGGTGTCCTCCAAGGTCAGAAGAGGGAGTCAGATCCCATGGAACTGGAGTTACAGATGGTTGTGAGCCACCTTGTGTGTGCTGGGCAACTGAACCTGGTTCCTTTGCAAGAATAGTAAGTTCTCGGCTGCTGAGTCATCTCTTTCGTTCCTTCTGTTTGTTTTTACTAAGTAAATTCTTCTTGCTGAATCTGAAGGTTTCTCCATTCTTACTGAAATCATTAAAGTTAGGTCCCTGGAAAAGAGAGCTTTAGGAACAGGTGACTAATTTGCATGCATGGCCTCTTTATTTGATCTTTACACTTGGTTGGCATCTTGACTATATATATATATATATGTATATATACACATTTCAAATATCATTTTCCTTTAGGATTTTGAAGGCATTGATAAATTATTTTCTAGTTTGCACGTTGCTCTAAGAGGTTCAAAGTTATCCACATGCCTTCTGTTTAGTGTGTAACTTGTTTTACCTCTAGAAAGTAGTTGATCTTTGAGGAGTCATAATATTCTGGAATTATACACTGTGTGCTTGCTGATGGGCCTTTTGCTCCCTTTTGTTCATAGTTGTTGGCATTGCAACATATGGGTTAATGTATGTGTATATGTGAATATGTCAGAATATCAAGCTTATGTGTGTATACATACATATACATATACTTGTGAGCTCAATAATCTGAAGCTTGAGACAGGTTTCTTCTTGATTTCAGATTTCCAAATGTCTCTCCATTTTCTTAAAGCATCTGATCTACAAAACCTGAAATAGAAATTCTTTCACTGTCCTTTCAAAATGTAGTGTTATGTTTAGCTTTTGTCTTTTCAGAAAAGATCTCGCTGTGCTCCTCAGAGTCTACAGGGCTGTATTACAGGTATGTGCTGGCATGGGTGACTTAAAATTGTAATCTTTCAAAGCACACCTTGAAGGTTTTATAGCACATGATTGTTTTTCTAAAGGACTTGGGTGCTGGGACTTTGAGGTGAAATAACCAAAGAAGACATTGCTTTTCTTTCTCATTCTTTATGAGAAGATATGGTTTAAGTATATTGGCTGGCTCTGTAGTTTAAAAAACTATCTTCTGTTGCAAAGATACCGGTATATTTATTTTTCCTTTGGTGAAGATCAATTAGCAAATCCAAGTGGTACATGATGTCCTTATATGAGCTCTTAAAAACTCTCTTAGTTGAATGTGTTTGTGGGGGTGCACATCTTTAAATGCAGCACTTGGGAGGAATTACTGTGGGTTCGCAGCCAGCCTGGTGTACATAGTGAGTTCCAGAAAGACCCAGTGAGATCATGTCTTATCTTAAAAATAACAAAACCAAAATCATCGCAGAGTCCTGAGCCCAAAACAACCCCTCCTCTCCTAACTGAATGGGAGATATTTTCTTGAGCAGTGTAGCCACTGCTGAGAAGCCCACAGACCTATAAATAACCATTATGAAACTTTCTGGATCACAAAAAGAAAAATAATGAAAGTAGAAGTGGTTGGGAAGAGAAAGGGGATTAGTGGGATGAGAAAGGAGCCAAGAAAACACTGAGGGTGAATATACCCAATATGCATTACACACACACACACACACACACACACACACACACACACACACACACACACACACACTAATAGTGAAACCCACTATTTCAGATAACTAATATTGCTATTAAATTCAAAGGACAAAATCTCTCTAATCCTTTCTTTTGGAGGTGATCTCAAAGTCAGTTTGGGCTTCTCTATTTTGATAGCCCTGATAACCTCCTTTCCCGTCTTCACTTCTCTGGTACCAATTTTGCTTTGATAGACATTACACACTTTGGTGGCTACAAAAAGTCCTCACCTTGTCAATCATCTTCCCATCCTCATATTATGTTTCCTCTTTTCATGGTCATGCAAGGACTCAGGTGTTCTGCTGCTTATCTTATTTTGTGACTTCACCATCTTCAAAGCCTTGGAACTCTTTGATGGCTGAATTTGGTCAGGACATAAGAAAGGAACGAATCACATTGTGAGGTCCTAAAAGCTCAGTTTATGTATTCATTTAAACCCTAATGGTCAAATGCAGCAATATTCTGTTTCACCAAAATGTAATACAGATTAGGAAAAGGTGGTCCAGCTTGTGCCCAGCAGGTACTTACTGAAAGAGGATGCTAATGAGCATAAAACAGTGTCTTGAGACCCGGTGAGAGAGAGACCCAACCGCCTGGTCAGGTGGGCACTCCTGAGGCTGCAGAGCGGAAGAGACCACCAACTCTGCTCACCCCTGCCCACATCCCTGGCCCAAGAGGAAACTGTATAAGGCCTCTGGGCTCCCGTGGGGGAGGGCCCAGGAGCGGCAGGACCCCTGTCCCTGAGACACCGCCGGAACCTGAAAGAAACAGACCGGATAAACAGTTCTCTGCACCCAAATCCCGTGGGAGGGAGAGCTAAACCTTCAGAGAGGCAGACAAGCCTGGGAAACCAGAAGTGACTGCTCCCTGCACACACATCTCGGACGCCAGAGGAAAAAGCCAAAGACCATCTGGAACCCTGGTGCACTGAAGCTCCCGGAAGGGGCGGCACAGGTCTTCCTGGTTGCTGCCGCTGCAGAGAGCCCGTGGGGAGCACCCCACGAGCGAACCTGAGCCTCAGGACCACAGGTAAGACCAAATTTTCTGCTGCAAGAAAGCTGCCTGGTGAACTCAAGACACAGGCCCACAGGAACAGCTGAAGACCTGTAGAGAGGAAAAACTATACGCCAGAAAGCAGAACACTCTGTCCCCATAACTGACTGAAAGAGAGGAAAACAGGTCTACAGCACTCCTGTCACACAGGCTTATAGGACAGTCTAGCCACTGTCAGAAATAGCAGAACAAAGTAACACTAGAGATAATCTGATGGCGAGAGGCAAGCGCAGGAACCCAAGCAACAGAAACCAAGACTACATGCCATCATCGGAGCCCAATTCTCCCACCAAAACAAACATGGAATATCCAAACACACCAGAAAAGCAAGATCTAGTTACAAAATCATATTTGATCATGATGCTGGAGGACTTCAAGAAAGACATGAACACACTTAGGGAAGCACAGGAAAACATTAATAAACAAGTAAAAGCCTACAGAGAGGAATCGCAAAAATCCCTGAAAGAATTCCAGGAAAACACAATCAAACAGTTGAAGGAATTAAAAATGGAAATAGAAGCAATCAAGAAAGAACACATGGAAACAACCCTGGATATAGAAAACCAAAAGAAGAGACAAGGAGCTGTAGATACAAGCCTCACCAACAGAATTCAAGAGATGGAAGAGAGAATCTCAGGAGCAGAAGATTCCATAGAAATCATTGACTCAACTGTCAAAGATAATGTAAAGCGGAAAAAGCTACTGGTCCAAAACATACAGGAAATCCAGGACTCAATGAGAAGATCAAACCTAAGGATAATAGGTATAGAAGAGAGTGAAGACTCCCAGCTCAAAGGACCAGTAAATATCTTCAACAAAATCATAGAAGAAAACTTCCCTAACCTAAAAAAAGAGATACCCATAGACATACAAGAAGCCTACAGAACTCCAAATAGATTGGACCAGAAAAGAAACACCTCCCGTCACATAATTGTCAAAACACCAAACGCACAAAATAAAGAAAGAATATTAAAAGCAGTAAGGGAAAAAGGTCAAGTAACATATAAAGGGAGACCTATCAGAATCACACCAGACTTCTTGCCAGAAACTATGAAGGCCAGAAGATCCTGGACTGATGTCATACAGACCCTAAGAGAACACAAATGCCAGCCCAGGTTACTGTATCCAGCAAAACTCTCAATTAACATTGATGGAGAAACCAAGATATTCCATGACAAAACCAAATTTACACAATATCTTTCTACAAATCCAGCACTACAAAGGATAATAAATGGTAAAGCCCAACATAAGGAGGCAAGCTATACCCTAGAAGAAGCAAGAAACTAATCGTCTTGGCAACAAAACAAAGAGAATGAAAGCACACAAACATAACCTCACATCCAAATATGAATATAAAGGGAAGCAATAATCACTATTCCTTAATATCTCTCAATATCAATGGCCTCAACTCCCCAATAAAAAGACATAGATTAACAAACTGGATACGCAATGAGGACCCTGCATTCTGCTGCCTACAGGAAACACACCTCAGAGACAAAGACAGACACTACCTCAGAGTGAAAGGCTGGAAAACAACTTTCCAAGCAAATGGTCAGAAGAAGCAAGCTGGAGTAGCCATTCTAATATCAAATAAAATCAATTTCCAACTAAAAGTCATCAAAAAAGATAAGGAAGGACACTTCATATTCATCAAAGGAAAAATCCACCAAGATGAACTCTCAATCCTAAATATATATGCCCCAAATACAAGGGCACCTACATACGTAAAAGAAACCTTACTAAAGCTCAAAACACACATTGCACCTCACACAATAATAGTGGGAGACTTCAACACCCCACTCTCATCAATGGACAGATCATGGAAACAGAAATTAAACAGTGATGTCGACAGACTAAGAGAAGTCATGAGCCAAATGGACTTAACGGATATTTATAGAACATTCTATCCTAAAGCAAAAGGATATACCTTCTTCTCAGCTCCTCATGGTACTTTCTCCAAAATTGACCATATAATTGGTCAAAAAACGGGCCTCAACAGGTACAGAAAGATAGAGATAATCCCATGCATGCTATCGGACCACCACGGCCTAAAACTGGTCTTCAATAACAATAAGGGAAGAATGCCAACATATACGTGGAAATTGAACAATGCTCTACTCAGTGATAACCTGGTCAAGGAAGAAATAAAGAAAGAAATTAAAAACTTTTTAGAATTTAATGAAAATGAAGATACAACATACCCAAACTTATGGGACACAATGAAAGCTGTGCTAAGAGGAAAACTCATAGCGCTGAGTGCCTGCAGAAAGAAACAGGAAAGAGCATATGTCAGCAGCTTGACAGCACACCTAAAAGCTCTAGAACAAAAAGAAGCAAATACACCCAGGAGGAGTAGAAGGCAGGAAATAATCAAACTCAGAGCTGAAATCAACCAAGTAGAAACAAAAAGGACCATAGAAAGAATCAAGAGAACCAAAAGTTGGTTCTTTGAGAAAATCAACAAGATAGATAAACCCTTAGCCAGACTAACGAGAGGACACAGAGAGTGTATCCAAATTAACAAAATTAGAAATGAAAAGGGAGACATAACTACAGATTCAGAGGAAATTCAAAAAATCATCAGATCTTACTATAAAAACCTATATTCAACAAAATTTGAAAATCTTCAGGAAATGGACAATTTCCTAGACAGATACCAGGTATCGAAGTTAAATCAGGAACAGATAAACCAGTTAAACAACCCCATAACTCCTAAGGAAATAGAAGCAGTCATTAAAGGTCTTCCAACCAAAAAGAGCCCAGGTCCAGACGGGTTTAGTGCAGAATTCTATCAAACCTTCATAGAAGACCTCATACCAATATTATCCAAACTATTCCACAAAATTGAAACAGATGGAGCACTACCGAATTCCTTCTACGAAGCCACAATTACTCTTATACCTAAACCACACAAAGACACAACAAAGAAAGAGAACTTCAGACCAATTTCCCTTATGAATATCGACGCAAAAATACTCAATAAAATTCTGGCAAGCCGAATTCAAGAGCACATCAAAACAATCATCCACCATGATCAAGTAGGCTTCATCCCAGGCATGCAGGGATGGTTTAATATACGGAAAACCATCAACGTGATCCATCATATAAACAAACTGAAAGAACAAAACCACATGATCATTTCATTAGATGCTGAGAAAGCATTTGACAAAATTCAACACCCCTTCATGATAAAAGTCCTGGAAAGAATAGGAATTCAAGGCCCATACCTAAACATAGTAAAAGCCATATACAGCAAACCAGTTGCTAACATTAAACTAAATGGAGAGAAACTCGAAGCAATCCCACTAAAATCAGGGACTAGACAAGGCTGCCCACTCTCTCCCTACTTATTCAATATAGTTCTTGAAGTTCTAGCCAGAGCAATCAGACAACAAAAGGAGATCAAGGGGATACAGATCGGAAAAGAAGAAGTCAAAATATCACTATTTGCAGATGACATGATAGTATATTTAAGTGATCCCAAAAGTTCCACCAGAGAACTACTAAAGCTGATAAACAACTTCAGCAAAGTGGCTGGGTATAAAATTAACTCAAATAAATCAGTTGCCTTCCTCTATACAAAAGAGAAACAAGCCGAGAAAGAAATTAGGGAAACGACACCCTTCATAATAGACCCAAATAATATAAAGTACCTCGGTGTGACTTTAACCAAGCAAGTAAAAGATCTGTACAATAAGAACTTCAAGACACTGAGGAAAGAAATTGAAGAAGACCTCAGAAGATGGAAAGATCTCCCATGCTCATGGATTGGCAGGATTAATATAGTAAAAATGGCCATTTTACCAAAAGCAATCTACAGATTCAATGCAATCCCCATCAAAATTCCAATCCAATTCTTCAAAGAGTTAGACAGAACAATTTGCAAATTCATCTGGAATAACAAAAAACCCAGGATAGCTAAAGCTATCCTCAACAATAAAAGGACTTCAGGGGGAATCACTATCCCTGAACTCAAGCAGTATTACAGAGCAATAGTGATAAAAACTGCATGGTATTGGTACAGAGACAGACAGATAGACCAATGGAATAGAATTGAAGACCCAGAAATGAACCCACACACCTATGGTCACTTGATTTTTGACAAAGGAGCCAAAACCATCCAATGGAAAAAAGATAGCATTTTCAGCAAATGGTGCTGGTTCAACTGGAGGGCAACATGTAGAAGAATGCAGATCGATCCATGCTTATCACCCTGTACAAAGCTTAAGTCCAAGTGGATCAAGGACCTCCACATCAAACCAGACACACTCAAACTAATAGAAGAAAAACTAGGGAAGCATCTGGAACACATGGGCACTGGAAAAAATTTCCTGAACAAAACACCAATGGCTTATGCTCTAAGATCAAGAATCGACAAATGGGATCTCATAAAACTGCAAAGCTTCTGTAAGGCAAAGGACACGGTGGTTAGGACAAAACGGCAACCAACAGATTGGGAAAAGATCTTTACCAATCCTACAACAGATAGAGGCCTTATATCCAAAATATACAAAGAACTCAAGAAGTTAGACCCCAGGGAGACAAATAACCCTATTAAAAAATGGGGTTCAGAGCTAAACAAAGAATTCACAGCTGAGGAATGCCGAATGGCTGAGAAACACCTAAAGAAATGTTCAACATCTTTAGTCATAAGGGAAATGCAAATCAAAACAACCCTGAGATTTCACCTCACACCAGTGAGAATGGCTAAGATCAAAAACTCAGGTGACAGCAGATGCTGGCGAGGATGTGGAGAAAGAGGAACACTCCTCCATTGTTGGTGGGATTGCAGACTGGTAAAACCATTCTGGAAATCAGTCTGGAGGTTCCTCAGAAAATTGGACATTGAACTGCCTGAGGATCCAGCTATACCTCTCTTGGGCATATACCCAAAAGATGCCTCAACATATAAAAGAGACACGTGCTCCACTATGTTCATCGCAGCCTTATTTATAATAGCCAGAAAATGGAAAGAACCGAGATGCCCTTCAACAGAGGAATGGATACAGAAAATGTGGTACATCTACACAATGGAATATTACTCAGCTATCAAAAACAACGAGTCTATGAAATTCGTAGGCAAATGGTTGGAACTGGAAAATATCATCCTGAGTGAGCTAACCCAATCACAGAAAGACATACATGGTATGCACTCATTGATAAGTGGCTATTAGCCCAAATGCTTGAATTACCCTAGATCCCTAGAACAAACGAAACTCAAGACGGATGATCAAAATGTGAATGCTTCACTCCTTCTTTAAATGAGGAAAAAGAATACCCTTGGCTGGGAAGGGAGAGGCAAAGATTAAAACAGAGACTGAAGGAACACCCATTCAGAGCCTGCCCCACAGGTGGCCCATACATATACAGCCACCCAATTGGACAAGATGGATGAATCAAAGAAGTGCAGACCGACAGGAGCCGGATGTAGATCGCTCCTGAGAGACACAGCCAGAATACAGCAAATACAGAGGCGAATACCAGCAGCAAACCACTGAGCTGAGAATAGGTCCCCCGTTGAAGGAATCAGAGAAAGAACTGGAAGAGCTTGAAGGGGCTCGAGACCCCAAAAGTACAACAATGTCAAGCAACCAGAGCTTCCAGGGACTAAGCCACTACCTAAAGACTATATATGGACTGACCCTGGACTCTGACCCCATAGGTAGCAATGAATATCCTAGTAAGAGCACCAGTGGAAGGGGAAGCCCTGGGTCCTGCTAAGACTGAACCCCCAGTGAACTAGACTATGGGGGGAGGGCGGCAATGGGGGGAGGGTTGGGAGGGGAACACCCATAAGGAAGGGGAGGGGGGAGGGGGATTTGCCCGGAAACCGGGAAAGGGAATAACACTTGAAATGTATATAAGAAATACTCAAGTTAATAAAAAAAAAAAAAAAACAAAAAACAAAAAAAAAAAAAAAAAAAACAGTGTCTTAGGGTTTATACCACAATCAAGGCAACTCTTACAAAGGAAAATACTTAATTGGGGCTGGCTTTCAGCTTCAAAAGTTTAGTCTCTTATTATCATGGTGGGAAACATGGCAGAGGGAAGGCAGATATGGTTCCAGTGGAGCTGAGAGTTTTCTACATTTTGATCCTCAGGTAATAGCCACACTGGGCATAGCTTAAGTATAGAAGGCCTCAGAGCTTGCCCCTCTGGTGCCACATTTCCTCTGTCAAGGTCACAACAAGGTCACACCTCCTAATAATGGCATTTCCTTTGGGCCAAAGATTCAAGCTCATTGTCTCTGAGGCCATACCTACTTAAAGCGCCATAAGTAATCTTTGCCAGTGCTGACCCTGATGGCCTTATAGAATCCATTTGACATTCTTCCTGTACATAGAACATATCATTCTATCTCATCCCTAAGGCGGTCCATCAACTTTGCTATGTCTAGTTTCATTTTTGATGCAGTCTTCTCTAGTAGGGAGTATGTGTTGTGGACCACATGTAGATGAAGCAGGAAGAAAAATGGTCTGCTCTTCGGTGAAGGCATAGGAACACACAAAGACGATTTCTGTTAGGGAGAGACAATAGTAGGAGATTTGTACCAGTCCCAAGCCCCATGGATTCAGATTGTCCATTAGGTAAGCATCATGGGGCTCTCCTAACCTACAAGTTGAAGACAGTCTTTTGTTGGGCCTGAATCTTCATGTGGAGAGAAACTCTTTTGATAATTGCTCCTCCTGACTCTTAGGGTCCCTTCTCCAAGGTCTTTCTTCTTTGTTACCCTTCATGTTCACATTAGAAGTAGACTTCAGTGCTTGGATCCCCCTTGTCAATGTAGACGACTTTTGTCATCCCTTTCTTACCAAAGGTTGTATTGAAACTTGTCTAAACCAATCTTTAAGGTACTGGTCTTCTGTTTTCTTTCTCTCTCTCTTTCTTTGTTTCTTTCTTTGTTTCTTTCTTTCTTTCTCTCTTTGTTTCTTTGTTTGTTTGTTTGTTTCTTTCTTGTTTTGTTTTTTGTAATTTTTTGTCAGTTCTAGAATACTTAGATATTTTCAAATGATTTGCTTTTGGTAAGTTATATTCTATATTCTGGTTACCATTCACTTAGTCCTTTGCCCCTTAGGCAGAATTCCTCAGGTTTCCTTATTTGCCTTTCACTCTCATACTCCTCAACTTCAGTGGCTTAGTTGGAAAATTGAAAACCTTATATTGATATCTTTCCACCTTGGGAGATAATTGCCAAAACTATTTAATATATTTATAAGATAGATGTGGTTTAAAAAACGATTAGCTCTTTGTCTTGCAATTCAGAGGAATTGCCAATGCATTGTGTTAAAGAGAAATCAAATTGGAACAACATATAACCTGGTAAAAATAAATTTTAATTTGTACTGATCATAATTAGTGAAAGAGATCTCAGGATAGAGCTGGGCTGGGTTCGATATATCATATAGGCAAGTGTAGATTTATAATCAAGTTGCAAAGTAGAGGTCAGTGCCTAGAAATTACTAGAAGGAAACAGAAATTAACCAAAAAAAAAAAAATCCCTCACAGGTGTGGTCTCTAATTTTTGTATTTTTTGTTAATTTCAGATTTGTTTAAGTTGACAACCAAGAATAGCCATCACCACTTGTAAAGATAGTTAGGAAAAAGTCCGATTGCAATGTTATTGTGACTGAACATTCAGAATACAGAGAAGCAATTCAGCTACAAGACAACCAACATAAGAACATATACCAGTCCTCATACAGGATGACCAGCTGGTGTGCATGAGTTTTAAGCATCTATGATGCTTCCCTTGTAACCAATAAATTTTCTTTTGTACCTTGGCACAAGTTAGAAAAACTTCATAGCTTGTGCACAAAACCATTTTGGGTCTACTTTTGATGTAGACTAATGTAATTCTTTAATATGATAAACTTAGAAGAGCCAAGATAGTCCTTTAATTAAAAAATACATTTATTTATCTACATTCTGTGTATGTGTGTATATGCTCATGTGCACACCTGTATGTGCCATGGCATGCATGTGGAGGTCAGAGGACAACTTGTGGAAATTGACCCCTTTCCTTCTACCATGTGGGCACCAGAGATCAAACTGAGGTCATCAGGCATTGGTGACTACTAGTCTTGAAGTCCCCCATTTAACCAGAAGTCACACAATAGACATTTGACAGCATCTATCTTGAAACAAAGTCATGATGGTGTTTCAGCCAGACTCGAAGTCAAGACAGCAGAAGGCTATGTCTAGCTAGCAACAGATAGTCAAATATAGATGCATTCTTATAGAACTGGTAAATATTTATATCAAAGTGGGAAGTAGTCTCAGTTTTAGTAGTGGCAAAAGGGGAATACTAGAATCTAAATGGCCTGGGACCTGATTGAGGACTAGGAGTGTGGCTAGTGGTGGAAGTATGTGGAAAGTCATGCTCTTTGGGAAGCTAGGCAGGTTTTCGTATTCTTGGTATTTATGAAATGCAGAAAGCTCTAGCATTTAATAAGCACTATGTGTGGAGCCCCTCTTGCTGAAGTTTTAACTGCGGTTTATTGGGAAATATTTTTTCCTATGAAATCAGACTGAAGACAATAAGGCAATAAATAAGAAATATAGGATTCTCTCCATGGCTCAATTTAAAATAAAGCATTATCTGTAGATTAATTTCCCCAAAGCTGTGCCAGTGCAAGTGAACTAAGTGGAGAGGAAATTCTCCTGGTGAAACAGGCCAATAAAACCACTGTTAATGCATTTTGCATCTGAATTATGCACACTGACTTTCTACACTTACTCAAATGCACTTGTTAGCTGCACCACATGTCTGACTCTGCTATACTGAAGTGTCTGAATTATATGCTAATAAGATACATGTGACCCGGTTCTCAGAAATCGTTGAAGTACACATGGATCATCTTCTAAGATGTTTTAATTCCAGAGAGTAAAGCACACGTTTATCTTCCTATCTTTAATACAATCTTTAAGAAGTTTAGGACAAATACGGGCCTAGTTGCAGAAAGGAGTTTACGAAGTGAACACACTTTCTTCTGTCCCAGACTTGCTTCAAGTGATCTCTAGATTCTGGGTCATCATTTAATTCAAATGGGAAACATATTTGCTTTACTCTGTGTAAAAACATTTTGTAGAACTTAATGGAAGATCATAAGATTTCAGAAGAGTTGAAACTTAGTTTTAGAGGCAAATTATATGTAATTATGAAACTCAACAGCGGATGTAAGAGATACATTATTTGAATTTGAACATATATTCTGATCTAACTCTAAATGACAATAGAGGATTCATATAAAATTTCTAACACAGGCAAAAACCATAGAGTATTATGGTATCCTAGATAATGATATGATTAATTCTACCAAAGAGGATCAGGCAGTGTAGCTAGGTCCTGAGGATGACTAGGATTTGGGGAACATATGAAAAGTTTGTAAATGTCTGTCTGTCAATGGCATAAAGTCTGCTGGAGACACAACAGGTGAAGGGAGATAACAAGATCCCAGTGTGCTGTGACAGTTTGCAGGAGTTCAGATGCTTGAGGAAGTTCTTCATTTCCTGAGAAAACAAATAATCTGAGACTCAGTTATCTTAGCTTGGAGGCTAGCATAGCAGCGTCTAGAGGTATTCTAAGAAAACAAACAAAACAAAATGCACAGCTGAAGAAATTCTGGAAACAGTAGGCTAAAATAATATGGGAATGTCTCCCCATGACCCGGACACTTTTTTTTTCCCTGTTGCAAAGACTGGGCACAGTTCTTCCCACATCAAGGCAAGAGTTCTCTGTATGTTACCTTTCCAGTCATATCTATTTCTTTAGCTGGTCACTTCTCAAGACTTTTACAAATCTAGTATTTCAAAGTAACTTTACAATGTGAACTTTAAACCATGGGATTTAAAGAGTTTGAAAATATTGCTTAGTTTGCCTTTAATAACTGAAGTCACTGGCGGTTAAGAGGCATCTGACACGGGTGTTGAGAATCAAACTCAAGTCCCTTTCAAGAGCACTATGCCCTCCTAATCACTGAGCAATCACTACAGTCCTTAAGTCTACTATTTTTGATGTAAAAACAGTCTTTTCCTTCCCCTAAGTTGATTTTGGGTCATATTTTGTCACAACAAAAGAAAAGTACCTAATGTAGTGTGCTCCAAGCATTGTATGAAACAGGTGAAGCGTGGCTTCGAGCCTTTTCCTGCCAGCTGGATTTTTCATGTCTTAAGCTTGATGTCCTTAGTCCCTATTCTTTTTCCACAGCGTACTTCATTTCTGAGTGACAGAAACACAAACACCCCGAAAGCTGTTTAGATAAGTCAGTCTTCTTCAGACTGACACTGAAAGATCCCCGAAGAGAGACCCTTTCTAAAGTTGCGGGAAATCGCGGACCCCAGACACAGAGAGACCATTTTGGATGTAATAAGCAAAGGCGAGGTTTATTACAGAGATCTATTACGGGGATCTCCGGGTCGACACGTATCCTGCGCAGGAGACAGAAGTGTCGACCCCGAAGCTCAAAAGTCAGGGGTTTATATAGGGAAGGCTAGGGGGTTTGGCGTGGTTATACACAATTGGCTAATTTCTGGCGCGGCTATAAGTGATTGGCTCATTTAAACATGGCAGTGAGATTACAGCACAGCAGGAGAGTACGTATTGACTGGAGTGTACAGGATCTTAGGAGCTAGGGGCGTATCAGGGTTTGAAGGACATCTGGTTAAGGTGTGACTCTGAGTAAGCTGGGGGAGGTGCCCTTCTGCCAGATGGTTTGGGTCAGTCCTGATAACTCGGGCTGGTTCCTGCATTCCTTTTCTTTATCTTTATGGTCTGTTAGTCCTAGCGGCAGGGCGGGGCTGCCTGGACTTGCTTTTCACAATGTTTAGGCCTGAGTCTGTGAATTTTGAAACTTACTCTTTTAAACCTTAAATCTGTATAATTTTCCTTTCAACACCTCTTGTAAAAAAAAAAAAAAGAGGATTAGGAAAGTAAAGTGCGAGCTAATTGTGGTTAAAGACTAGCAGTCTTGATCCTTATGAAATTTTGATTTTTTTTCCCAAAATGAATATCTTTAGGAATTTAGTTAAATGTAAACAGCAAAACTAAAACTAAAATTTAATAGCTCTCATTTGTTTCGGGAAAAGAACACAGGAAATATAAAGTAGTGTAACAACGGCAAGCCATCTTTAATTTTAGCAGTGGGAGGCCTAGCATCTTAGAACACGCTCATTGCTCGATGGAGTGCAACTCTTCTGCACACTCCTCAGGCTAGCTATGGATCGGTGGTGTGGTTGAGGAACAGGCTGACCCATGGAATTGGTTTTTTTTTTTTAAATGTGAAAATGCTTGGGGTTGACATTTATTAAAGCCCATTCCACTAAAATGCTATAATTTTTAATAAATACACAAGAAACCAAAATGTCAAAAGATGAACCAGCCTTCCCTTTAAGATCTTTAGGAGCACTGCCTTCCCCACCCCTACTGTGCCTTTTTCACTGTGAAATTATTGGCAACAAAAGGACAAGTCCCATATTTGTAGCCACACGGGGATAAGGGAGATGGTATTCTGTTAAAGCTCTTTATAAAGACGCTGACTTCAGATAAAGATGGTGCTTTAGTCTTCCCCTGCCAGTGGGGACCCACTTATTCGTGGGGGTCGAGGGGGACCCATACCTGTGGGAGAATGGGTGAGAAAGAGGAGCGAGACCAAGCAGTGTCCTTGTCAAGGTCGATTTATTGAGAGGAGTGTACAGCATTTAAAGCCCCAAAGCAGGAACTAAAGCTTAGGGTGGCAGGGAGAGAACTGGGAAGTGCCCAAGGACATAAGGTGAATCTCTAAACTGCAAGATGTTCTCCTTAGACAATGAGGCAACAGTCTTCCCAGAACCTGTTCTTTGAAAAGGTCAAGTCCTTCTCAGGAATCTGCTCAGGGCAGGGCACTAGCTTTGCTTAGTCCCGCAGTCCGGTCCCGACATCTCCACCTTTCTTAAACTATCAGTGGGAGGAAGGTCTGGGCTATGTGCATCCACAACCAGCACATGGTCGGTGAAGCCCCGTATCTTAGGCTACACAGGTTGCCCCCACGTCTGGCACTCTCACTTAAGTTCCATTATTTCCGCCAGGGTAGA
The DNA here is from genome assembly GCF_021556685.1 of Rattus norvegicus. Lineage (NCBI taxonomy): Eukaryota > Metazoa > Chordata > Mammalia > Rodentia > Muridae > Rattus > Rattus norvegicus. The sequence goes on along the minus strand of NC_141537.1, from coordinate 29,061,142 downwards.
AGTAGTGGTCTGAGCTAGATCAGACATGCCTCACAGAGTGCCCAACTCGGCCATGGTGAGCCACTCTTGCAGTTGGGACTGCACCCCAATGGCTAGGAGCAATCTTAAGCTTTAACACACTGTTCTGGGCTATACATGTGTGTTTTGTGAGAGTGGGCAACCCAGGTCATGGACCCGTGCTAATCCCGTCGTAGGGTTACTTCACAGCAGTGAGGTGTGCGCCTGGTATGTGTCACCATAATATTCCCGTCATTGACGTTTCCACCAGCGACTGATTTTTCAGCCTGAGTTATAGGCTGTATTTAGGGTGGAGAAGTCGAGGCCAGCCGTGGGCGACCCAAGGGGAGTATCACACTCCCCGGTTGTCTCAGGCTCCTCACAACGGAGGCAGTGGTAATGAACTGAGACCTGCTTGGTAGCTGAATCCACCTGGGCCTTGATAAAATCAGTTAACTTTCTAAGCACCCATGGACCAAAGGAGACAAGTAGCAGGAATCCTATAAAGGGACCCAGGATACTGGGTAAAAGGGTGGTGAGCAGGGGAGAGGCAGAAAACCAGTTTTTATACCAGGCTTCACTCTTTTCTCTTTCTCTTTGTCTCTTTTGAAGACTTTCTCTAACATTTTGTAGGCTGTTTTCTACTAATTGTCTTATCAGCATAAAGGCAACACTCCTCCTTGAGGGTCACAGAGCCCTCCCTGTTGGAGAAAGATCTCATCCCCTTCTATTTTGTAGAACAACCTCAGCCAAGGAAGCGACTGAATCTTTAAGATAGGTTATTCCTTGTTGAAGCTCACTGATGTCCCTGTCTATGGCGGCACTGAGCTGATGATAACTCTGTTGGGAGGTGATCAGGGAGGCAACCCCAGTTCCTGTCCCCACAGCTGACAGGCCTAGGAGTACTGCAAGAGTCATGGCAGTGATGGGTTCTCTGTATGGTGCCTCTTTCCCAGAACTGCAGGAACTCAAGATTGGGCCAGGGAACTCGTGCAGTGGTGGTGGAGTTGGCAGACACCACATCTCCGGCACCATTAAGAATCACCCAGGTATAGTTGAAGATCTGGTGAGGCGATGTAGCAAGGGCAGACATGATGATGCTTCCAGGGATCCAGATGAAGAGGAACATGGTCAGCATGATCTGTAATTAAGCATAGTTAGACTTTTCCTCAGGGTTGTCCCCTGGGTGGGTTAAAGGCCTTAACAAGGTGCTCGGGTAGCCAAGGGGCATCCCCAGTCTTTGAATCATAAATGCAGTTTGATCCATGTCCCCAAATGAGGACCAGATCAGGGCCATATCATTGGGATGTTAGTGGGTCCTTCCATAGGACTGGTGCATAATCATAAGAATCATGGGGGTGCCACAGGCATTCTGCTGCAGTTTTTCCATCCTTGTCCATGACAAGGTAGTTAAGGACAAAGAGTGCATGATTTATAAATGTTTGTGATTACTGAGGAGGGGGAATAATATTCCCCCATTTGACTGTAATTTATGGATTATATTTTTAAGGGTTTGGTGAGCTCTTTCAACTATACCCTGTCCCTGAGGATTATAAGGAATGCCCGTGACATGTTTAATTCCGAGTTGGGAACAAAAGTCTTTAAACTTAGAGCTAGTATATCTAGGTCCATTATCTGTTTTAACAATCTTAGGTTGAGGAAAAACTGTGAGGCAAGTCAGAACATGACTTATAACATGTTTGGTGGCCTCCCCTGTCTGCGGGGATGTATAGATAAAGCTGCTAAGGGTATCAATGGTGACATGAATATATTTTAATTTACCAAATGAGGGAAGATGGGTGACATCCATTTGCCAGAGCTCTCCAGGAACCAGCCCATGGGGGTTGACCCCTAGGTGGGGGTCAGGCAGTAGGGTCATGCAGCCTTTGCAATTACGGACTATTTGGCGAGCCTGTTCACGGGTGATCTTATATTTAATCCTAAGAGTTTGTGCATTAAGGTGATGTAAGTCATGTGCTTTTTGGGCAAGTGTAAGGGGCATAGAGAAGGCCCCCTGGGCCAAGGCCACGAGCCGAGTGGCCTCATTACCATCGTCCAAGGGGCCTGGCAATCCGGTATGTGCTCGGATGTGTCTCACAAAGAAGGGGCAAGAACGCCTCTGAATATACTTTTGTAAGGTGGCAAACAGGGGGGCAGCATTGGTGGTAGGCCGAATATAGGGCACTGTTTCTAACCGGGGGATAGAAAAGGCAAGATATGAGCTATCTGTATATAGGTTAAAGGGTGCATCAGGCAGCGCATAAAATACTGCGAGGATAGCTTGAAGCTCTACCAGTTGAGTGGAATCTAAAGGAGTAGAGCAGGTCAAGCCCTTCTCAGGAATCTGCTCAGGGTAGGGCTCTAGCTTTGCCTAGTCCGGCAGTCCGGTCCCTGACATAGTCTGATGAACAATCCTTCTGTACTTTTACTACCTAATATACTGGAGAGTTTCAGTTGGTAAGCTTCATGACTTTAACTATTGAATATGAAATGAATCCCCCTGTTCTTCTTTAGGATGCTTAACTTCAAGTTTCATAGTATAGTGCAGTAGGAAAGGGCAAGGGTTTCATTCTCAAAAATTCAAGTAGAAAACGTCATGTGTCCCCTAGGCAAGAGTGGCTTTAACGATAAATCAAGTTTCACAGATATTTAAGAAAATGGGTTTCAGGAGGTAGCAAAGGTAGCCTGAGGCTCCTTGTAAAGTTTTTCCAAGAATTAAACATTTTCCCATCTTGACTCTGTACTTGATTTCCTGACCTCTCCCCTGCCCACAAGGAGGCACTGAGCTGTGGGGCTGCAGTAGAGATAAACCTTGGGAAGGGTCGTCTGAGAGCTGATCCTACTTCAGATTCATATTTTCCCCATCATTACAATGGTAAAATTAAAAGAAAATGGATTCAATAAAATAAAAAAGGTTTTGTGATGTGAGCATCTCAGAGATCTGTGTAAGGCAGTATTTCTCAAACTTAAGCGTGTGTCAGGATTGTCAGCAGGAGTTTTTACTTTTATTTTTTAGAACACATTGAGAACTCTAGCCCCACAATGTCTGAGTCTATCAGAAGGGATGGACAACAATTTGCATTGCCCCCCCCCAATTTTTTTTTTTTTTGAGAATTGCTTGTGACTTCTGGTAAGGGAGCTCTGATTCACCTCTATTCCTCAAATGGGTTTCAAATAAACTAAGATATGGACTTGGCCCCCTGGCCCCTTCTGATGTATTTGGTGAACCATGGAGAGGTCAGATTCATTCCAATGTGTCACAGAACTATTATTTTGTGAATGTGGCCTCTCTCTCCCTCTGTGTCTCTGTGTCTCTGTCTCTGTCTTTGTGTCTCTGTCTCTCTGTCTCTGTCTGTCTCTGTCTCTGTCTCTGTCTTTGTCTCTCTGTCTCTGTCACACACACACACACACACACACACACACACACACACACACACTGTTTTTCATCTTGGGCATCCTGTGGTTGCTCAGAGCCAGGGCAATCATGAGGCTGGGCAGTGTATTCAGGGGCAGAGTCACATCTCTAGTTCTGTCTCTCTCTCCACTAAGCACTCACCGCTCAGTGCCTTCATCTTTTCCACCTCTCCATTGCATATCCATTTGTCACAGTGGCATTGCACCTGGAGTGTGTCACTTGATATCTATCTATCAATCTATCTATCTATCTATCTATCTATCTATCTATCTATCTATCTATCTATCTATCTATCAATCTATCTATCTATCTATCTATCTATCTATCTATCTATCTATCTATCTATCTATCTATCTATCCATCCATCCATCCATCCATCCATCCATCCATCCATCCATCCATCCATCCATCCATCCATCCATCCATCCATCTATCTATCTATCTATCTATCTATCTATCTATCTATCTATCTATCTATCTATCTATCTATCTTAGGTTTTCCCCTACTCATTTCACCTAAGTGGAGCTCAAAGTACATAAGTAATTTGCTCAAGCTCATGGCCTGTAGCTAGTAAATGGAATCAGAGTCAAACGCAGTCATCGTTGACTCAAAGTTCCAAACTCAATCACGTGATATTAGAGGTGAAGCAGATCGAGGGGCCCTTTTTCGTGTATCAAGTGACACAGAATTGCCTCAGAAAAAAATGTTGGAACAAAATGAAGTTGTCACAAGCCCTCTGGTGGAGAAACAAGTGAAGAAATCTGTGCTTTATCGACTTACCCCAATTCAAAAGCTTTAACTTTGTAGGGTATCATTTAGTTGGAACATTTGATTGTGTTTGCCGTGAATCTTAGTTAGGGTTTCATTGCTGTGAAGAGACACCATGACCAAGGCAACTCTTGTAAATGCAAACCTTTAATTAGGACTGTCTTACAGATTCAGAGGTTTAGTCCATTATCATCACGGCGAGAAGCATGGCAGAGTCCAGGCAGACATGGAGCTGAAGGAGCTGAGAGTTCTACATCTTGATCCAAAGGCAGTCAGGAGAAGACTGCTTTCTGCAGGCAGCCAGGAGGAGGGTCTGAATCACACTGGCCAGACTTGAATATACATACGAGATCTCAAAGTTCCACTTCCACAGTGACATACTTCCTCTAAGAAGGCTACACTTCCAAATAGTGCCACCCGCTCTGGCCAAGCATTGAACACAGGAGTCTATAGGGGGCAAATCTATTCAAACCACCACACCATACCCCATTCACAGATTTGTATATGCTTTCCTTTGATGCTTTGTGACAACTGATGCTAACGGTACTTCATAATGTTTTTGTTGTATTGTTTAGCAATAATTCAGCAATAATTTCTCAATAGAGAGGTTGGAGATCAATGTTTTATGTGCTGTGATGATTAAGTTTTATTGTAAACTTATCATTTTTTTTTTTTGAGACATGTTTGCTCTGTGTAGCCTTAGCAGCCCTGGAACTTAATCTGTAGACCAGACTGGGCTGGAACTCATAGAAGTAAACCTGCCTCTGCCTCTCAAGCCCTAAAGGCTTGTGCTACCACCTCCTGGCTCACTGTCAACTTTACAGAGCTAAAAAGTGACAAGAAAATTAGTCAGACACCAATTCACTCTTGCAGTATATTGATGTGGGTATTAGCAGAAAGGTTTAATGGAGGAAAAAGAGCTTTCTTGGAAGTGGGCAGCACTGGGCTCAGATTCTGTGCTAAATGAAAAGATGAGAAAAAATGCGGCTAAATGAGAAAAAAATAGCTTGGGTACCAGCACCCAAGCTATTCTATTTCTTGATGCACTTGAGGTGAGTGACTAGCACACATTCCTGCTACCTTCCTTTCCTGCCACACTGACTATACTTCCGTAAGCCATAAACAAATCTTTCCTCCCATTAGTTGCTTCTTGTCTGGTATCTGCCTGTAGCAATGACAAAAGTAACTGACACTGAAAATTGGTATCAAGGACTGAGGTTGTTACTGTGACAAACCTGTCCATGTGGTTCTTACGCTTTATAAACTGGTTTGCAGAAAGAATGGTGATAAGCTTAGAGTTGGGGGCTAGAGAAGCCCCGGCAGTCCACAATCTGAACTCAGAAATTCTGCCTGGGGTTTGGAAGACCAAATGTTGATAGAGATGTGTATACAGCCATGAACTTTCAGAGGGGGAAACAAAGACTATAGTGAATGGAGCTAGAGGTCATTTACATCTTATCCTGTCAAAGACGCTGGCAGCATTCTGCATGTGTCATGAAAAAATGAGTGAGGCTGAACTCTGATGCCACAGACTAGTTGTTCAACAGAGAACATTTCAGGATAGTATGTCCTTTAGATGGTGATATGGCCATTATTCACTGTATTCACCCAGATTTAGAGAGAGAAGTAGAAACTAGAGCAAAGGATATGAAAAGTATACAGGTTGGCAAGAGAAGGCGCTTGGATGTGGTTAAATTTGGGGAAGGTACTTGAAGATGAAATGGTTCTATTTGCTCTTTCCTCTGGTGTGCCACCGACGATCCTATTGTGATCCTGGGCCACACCTCCCGGTGTTACTGGTATTTTAAGGACAAACCAGAACCAAAGTCTCCTTTCTGCCACGGTGTCCCTGATGTTAAGATCCACATCTTTGAGTTGGGATTGAAGAAAGCAAAAGTTGATGACTTTGTGGCCCCATGATGTCAGATGAATATGAAAAATTCTCTTCTGAAGCACCAGAGGCTGCCTGCATTTGTACGAGCAAATACATGGTAAAGAGTTGTGGCAATGCTGGCTTTCATATCTGGGTGAAGCTCCACCCTTTCCATGTCATCCATATCAACAAGATGTCCTGTGTTGGGGTCATAGGTCATCCCTGCTACATATGCGGATGGAGCCATAGGTTCATCTCTGTGTTCTCTTGGGATGGTGGTTTAGTCCCTGGGAGCTCAGGGGAGTCTGGTTGGTTGATATTGTGTTCTTATGGGGCCGCAAACCCCTTTAGCTACTTCAGTTCTTTCTCTAACTCCTCCATCGGGGACCCTGTTCTCAGTTCAATGCTTGACTGTGACTTCCGCCTCTGTATTTGTGAGGCTCTGGCACAGATTCTTAGCAGACAGCTATATCAGGCTCCTGTCAGCATGCACTTCTTGGCATCTGCAATATTATCTGGGTTTGGTGGCTTCATATGGGATGCAGCCCCATGTGGGGAAGTCTCTGGAGGCCTTTCAGTCTGCTCCATACTTTATCTCTTTATTTTCTCCTGTGAGTATTTTTGTTTCCCTTTTTAAGAAGGTCTGAAGCAGCCAAACTTTGGTCTTCCGTCTGCTTGAGTTCCATGTGGTTTTTGAATTGTATCTTGGGTATTCTGAGTTTTTGGGCTAATATCTGCTTATCAGTGAGGGCATATCATGTGTGTTCTATTGTGATTGGGTTAGCTCACTCAGGATGATATTTTCAAGTTCCATCCATTTGCCTATGAATTTCATAAAGTCATTATTTTTGATAGCTGAGTAATATTCCATTGTGTAGATGTACCACATTTTCTGTATCCATTCCTCTGTTGAAGGGCATCTGGGTTCTTTCCAGCTTCTGGCTATTATAAATAAGGCTGCGATGAACATAGTGGAGCACGTGTCTCTTTTATATGTTGAGGCATCTTTTGGGTATATGCCCAAGAGAGGTATAGCTGGATCCTCAGGCAGTTCAATGTCCAGTTTTCTGAGGAACCTCCAGATTGATTTCCAGAATGGTTGTACCAGTCTGCAATCCCACCAAAAATGGAGGAGTGTTCCTCTTTCTCCACATCCTCGCCAGCATCTGCTGTCACCTGAGTTTTTGATCTTAGCCATTCTCACTGGTGTGAGGTGAAATCTCAGGGTTGTTTTGATTTGCATTTCCCTTATGACTAAAGATGTTGAACATTTCTTTAGGTGTTTCTCAGCCATTCGGCAATCCTCAGCAGCGAATTCTTTGTTTAGCTCTGAACCCCATTTCTTGAATAGGGTTATTTGTCTCCCTGCGGTCTAACTTCTTGAGTTCTTTGTATATTTTGGATATAAGGCCTCTATCTGTTGTAGGATTGGTAAAGATCTTTTCCCAATCTGTTGGTTGCCGTTTTGTTCTAACCACAGTGTCCTTTGCCTTACAGAAGATTTGCAGTTTTATGAGATCCCATTTGTCGATTCTTGATCTTAGAGCATAAGCCATTGGTGTTTTGTTCAGGAAATTTTTTCCAGTGCCTATGTGTTCCTAGTTTTTCTTCTATTAGTTTGAGTGTATCTGGTTTGATGTGGAGGTCCTTGATCCACTTGGACTTAAGCTTTGTACAGGGTGATAAGAATGGATCCATCTGCATTCTTCTACATGTTGACCTCCAGTTGAACCAGCACCATTTGCTGAAAATGCTATCTTTTTTCCATTGGATGGTTTTGGCTCCTTTGTCAAAAATCAAGTGCCCATAGGTGTGTGGGTTCATTTCTGGGTCTTCAGTTCTGTTCCATTGGTCTAGCTGTCTGTCTCTGTACCAATACCATGCAGTTTTTATCACTATTACTCTGTAATACTGTTTGAGTTCAGGGATAGTGATTCCCCCTGAAGTCCTTTTATTGTTGAGGATAGCTTTAGCTATCCTGAGTTTTTTGTTATTCCAGATGAATTTGCAAATTGTTCTGTCTAACTCTTTGAAGAATTGGATTGGTATTTTGATGGGGATTGCATTGAATCTGTCAATCGCTTTTGGTAAAATGGCCATTTTTACTATATTAATCCTGCCAATCCACGAGCATGGGAGATCTTTCCATCTTCTGAGGTCTTCTTCAATTTCTTTCTTCAGAGTCTTGAAGTTCTTATTGTACAGATCTTTTACTTGCTTGGTTAAAGTCACACCGAGGTACTTTATATTATTTGGGTCTATTATGAAGGGTGTCGTTTCCCTAATTTCTTTCTCGGCTTGTTTCTCTTTTGTGTAGAGGAAGGCTACTGATTTATTTGAGTTAATTTTATACCCAGCCACTTTGCTGAAGTTGTTTATCAGCTTTAGTACTTCTCTGGTGGAACTTTTGGGATCACTTAAATATACTATCACATCTGCAAATAGTGATATTTTGACTTCTTCTTTTCCGATCTGTATCCCCTTGACCTCCTTTTGTTGTCTGATTGCTCTGGCTAGAACTTTAAGAACTATATTGAATAAGTAGGGAGAGAGTGGGCAGCCTTGTCTAGTCCCTGATTTTAGTGGGATTGCTTCAAGTTTCTCTCCATTTAGTTTAATGTTAGCAACTGGTTTGCTGTATATGGCTTTTACTATGTTTAGGTATGGGCCTTGAATTCCTATTCTTTCCAGGACTTTTATCATGAAGGGGTGTTGAATTTTGTCAAATGCTTTCTCAGCATCTAATGAAATGATCATGTGGTTTTGTTCTTTCAGTCTGTTTATATAATGGATCACGTTGATGGTTTTCCGTATATTAAACCATCCCTGCATGCCTGGGATGAAGCCTACTTGATCATGGTCAATGATTGTTTTGATGTGCTCTTGGATTTGGTTTGCCAGAATTTTATTGAGTATTTTTGTGTCGATATTCATAAGGGAAATTGGTCTGAAGTTCTCTTTCTTTGTTGGGTCTTTGTGTGGTTTAGGTATAAGAGTAATTGTGGCTTCATAGAAGGAATTCGGTAGTGCTCCATCTGTTTCAATTTTGTGGAATAGTTTGGATAATATTGGTATGAGGTCTTCTATGAAGGTCTGATAGAATTCTGCACTAAACCCGTCTGGACCTGGGCTCTTTTCGGTTGGGAGACCTTTAATGACTGCTTCTATTTCCTTAGGAGTTATGGGGTTGTTTAACTGGTTTATCTGTTCCTGATTTAACTTTGGTACCTGGTATCTGTGTAGGAAATTGTCCATTTCCTGCAGATTTTCAAGTTTTGTTGAATATAGGCTTCTATAGTAAGATCTGATGATTTTTTGAATTTCCTCTGAATCTGTAGTTATGTCTCCCTTTTCATTTCTGATTTTGTTAATTTGGATACACTCTCTGTGTCCTCTCGTTAGTCTGGCTAAGGGTTTATCTATCTTGTTGATTTTCTCAAAGAACCAACTTTTGGTTCTGTTGATTCTTTCTATGGTCCTTTTTGTTTCTACTTGGTTGATTTCAGCTCTGAGTTTGATTATTTCCTGCCTTCTACTCCTCCTGGGTGTATTTGCTTCTTTTTGTTCTAGAGCTTTTAGGTGTGCTGTCAAGCTGCTGACATATGCTCTTTCCTGTTTCTTTCTGCAGGCACTCAGCGCTATGAGTTTTCCTCTTAGCACAGCTTTCATTGTGTCCCATAAGTTTGGGTATGTTGTACCTTCATTTTCATTAAATTTTAAGAAGTCTTTAATTTCTTTCTTTATTTCTTCCTTGACCAGGTTATCATTGAGTAGAGCATTGTTCAATTTCCATGTATATGTGGGCATTCTTCCCTTATTGATATTGAAGACCAGTTTCAGACTGTGGTGGTCCGATAGCACTCATGGGATTATTTCTATCTTTCTGTACCTGTTGAGGACCGTTTTTTGACCAATTATATGGTCAATTTTGGAGAAAGTACCATGAGGAGCTGAGAAGAAGGTATATCCTTTTGCTTTAGGATAGAATGTTTTGTAAATATCTGTTAAGTCCATTGGGCTCATGACTTCTCTTAGTCTGTCTACGTCTCTGCTTAATTTCTGTTTCCATGATCTGTCCATTGATGAGAGTCGGGTGTTGAAGTCTCATACTATTATTTTGTGAGGTGCAATGTGTGTTTTGAGCTTTAGTAAGGTTTCTTTTATATATGTAGGTGCCCTTGTATTTGGGGCATAGATATTTAGGATTGAGAGTTCATCTTGGTGGATTTTTCCTTTGATGAATATGAAGTGTCCTTCCTTATCTTTTTTGATGACTTTTAGTTGGAAATTGATTTTATTTGATATTAGAATGGCTACTTCAGCTTGCTTCTTCTGACCATTTGCTTGGAAAGTTGTTTTCCAGCCTTTCACTCTGAGGTAGTGTCTGTCTTTGTCTCTGAGGTGTGTTTCCTGTAGGCAGCAGAATGCAGGGTCCTCGTTGCGTATCCAGTTTGTTAATCTATGTCTTTTTATTGGGGAGTTGAGGCCATTGATGTTGAGAGATATTAAGGAATAGTGATTATTGCTTCCTGTTATATTCATATTTGGATGTGAGGTTATGTTTGTATGGTTTTCTTCTCTTTGTTTTCTTGCCAAGACGATTAGTTTCTTGCTTCTTCTAGGGTATAGCTTGCCTCCTTATGTTGGGCCTTACCATTTATTATCCTTTGTAGTGCTGGATTTGTAGAAAGATATTGTGTAAATTTGGTTTTGTCATGGAATATCTTGGTTTCTCCATATATGTTAATTGAGAATTTTGCAGGATACAGTAACCTGGGCTGGCATTTGTGTTCTCTTAGGGTCTGTATGATATCTGTCCAGGATATTCTGGGTTTCATAGTTTCTGGCGAAAAGTCTGGTGTGATTCTCATAGGTCTGCCTTTATATGTTACTTGACATTTTTCCCTTACTGCTTTTTTTTTTTTTTATTTTTTTTGGAGCTGGGGACCGAACCCAGGGCCTTGCGATTGGTAGGCAAGCGCTCTACCACTGAGCTAAATCCCCAACCCCTCCCTTACTGCTTTTAATATTCTTTCTTTATTTTGTGCGTTTGGTGTTTTGACTATTATGTGACGGGAGGTGTTTCTTTTCTGGTCCAATCTATTTGGAGTTCTGTAGGCTTCTTGTATGCCTATGGGTATGTCTTTTTTTAGGTTAGGGAAGTTTTCTTCTATGATTTTGTTGAAGATATTTACTGGTCCTTTGAGCTGGGAGTCTTCACTCTCTTCTATACCTATTATCCTTAGGTTTGATCTTCTCATTGAGTCCTGGATTTCCTGTACGTTTTGGATCAGTAGTTTTTTCTGCTTTACATTATCTTTGACAGTTGAGTCAATGATTTCTATGGAATCTTCTGCTCCTGAGATTCTCTCTTCCATCTCTTGTATTCTGTTGGTGAAGCTCGTATGTACAGCTCCTTGTCTCTTCTTTTGGTTTTCTATATCCAGGGTTGTCTCCATGTGTTCTTTCTTGATTGCTTCTATTTCCATTTTTAATTCCTTCAACTGTTTGCTTGTGTTTTCCTGGAATTCTTTCAGGGATTTTTGTGACTCGTCTCTATGGTCTTCTACTTGTTTATTTATGATTTCCTGGAATTCTTTCAGGTATTTTTGTGACTCCTCTCTATGGGCCTCTACTTGTTTAATTATGTTTTCCTTGAATTCTTTCAGGGACTTTTGCGATTCCTCTCTGTAGGCTTCTACTTGTTCTCTAAGGGAGTTCTTCACATCTTTCTTGAAGTCCTCCAGCATCATGACCAAATATGATTTTGAAACTAGATCTTGCTTTTCTGGTGTGTTTGGATATTCCCTGTTTGTTTTGGTGGGAAAATTGGGCTCCGATGATGCCATGTAGTCTTGGTTTCTGTTGCTTGGGTTCCTGTGCTTGCCTCTCGCCATCAGATTATCTCTAGTGTTACTTTGTTCTGCTATTTCTGACAGTGGCTAGACTGTCCTATAAGCCTGTGTGTCTGGAGTGCTGTAGACCTGCTTTCCTGTTTTCTTTCAGCCAGTTATGGGGACAGAGTGTTCTGCTTTCGGGCGTGTAGTTTTTCCTATCTACAGGTCTTCAGCTGTTCCTGTGGGCCTGTGTCTGGTGTTCACCAGGCAGGTCACTTGCAGCAGAAAAGTTGGTCTCACCTGTGGTCCCGAGGCTCAAGTTTGCTCGTGGGGTGCTGCCTACGAGCTCTCTGCGGCGGCAGCAACCAGGAAGATCTGCGCTGCTCTTTCCAGGAGCCTCCATGCACCAGGGTTCCAGATGGCATTTGGTGTTTTCCTCTGGCGTCAGAGATGTGTGCAGAGTGCAGTCTCTTCTGGTTTCCCAGGCATGTCTGCCTCTCTGAAGGTTTAGCTCTCCCTCCCACGGGATTTGGGTGCACAGAACTGTTTATCCGGTCTGTCCCTTCAGGTTCCAGCGGTGTCTCAGGCGCAGGGGTCCGTCCACTCCTGGGGCCTCCCCCACGGGAACCCAGAGGCCGTATACAGTTTCCTCTTGGGCCAGGGGTATGTGCAGGGGTGGGCAGTGTTGGTGGTCTCTTCCGATCTGCAGCCTCAGAAGTGCCCACCTGACCAGGCGGTGAGGTCTCTCTCCCACGGGGTCTGGGAGCAGAGAGCTGCTGCGGGCCGGGATCCATGGGTTTGGGACTCCCGGTAAACACAGGAAGTGCCCGGTCCTAGAGGAATTTTGCCTCTGTGTGTCCTGAGTTCACCAGGCAGGTCTCTTGCAGCAGATAAGTTGGTCTTTCCTGTGGTCCCGAGGCTCAAGTTTGCTCGTGGGGTGCTGCCTACGAGCTCTCTGCGGCGGCAGCAACCAGGAAGATCTGCGCTGCTCTTTCCAGGAGCCTCCATGCACCAGGGTTCCAGATGGCATTTGGTGTTTTCCTCTGGCGTCAGAGATGTGTGCAGAGTGCAGTCTCTTCTGGCTTCCCAGGCGTGTCTGCCTCTCTGAAGGTTTAGCTCTCCCTCCCACGGGATTTGGGTGCAGAGAACTGTTTATCGGGTCTGTTCCTTCAGGTTCCGGCTGTGTCTCCTGAACATTTCTTTTCTTTTTTTTTTTTTTTTAAGAAAGGAATAGTTTATTACAGATCATAGTTTGAAGGAACAGTCATTCATTAAGGTGTAGAATGCATGATGGCAGAGTGGCTCCAGAAATAGTATCAGAAGAAGAGGCTCACACTTCAGTCAGGAAGCAGAGAGAAATGAATGCTGGGCTTCAGGGACTTCCTCCTGTTTACTCTTTTGGTTCAGTCTGGGACTCCATCCATGGGAAGGTGTTGCCCACATCATTCAAGGGAGTGTCTGTTCTTACATACACTCAGAAGTTTGTCTGCTATGTGATTCAAAATCTAGTCAGGATGATAGTAAAAGATAGCCATTACACTTCCCTAAAGATTTGAGCAAGGCCTACTGTTACTATAAAGTAAACTATAGTTGATCATTAAGTTTCTTGCTCTTTGTCTAATGCTATGGGTAGAATTATTCCTCCCATGTCTAAAGTTATACACTGAAGTACAACCCCTGTAGAGGGCCGCAATAACATGCGCGACCATTAGATGGCGCTGGCTTCCACTGCGCCCCACGTGGAAGGCCAAGTCAGTCAAGATGGCGCCAGCCTTCGCTGCGCCAGCTGGCCCCCCTATCAGGAAGTTAACTGTGCGCATGTGCAAGAGTGCCTTCCTGCCAGGTCTTTGCCCATTCCGGGGCGTGCCTGATGAGATCATGAGTAAACAACCAATCAGGCGTGGATGCGTGCCCGAGGGTTAAATAGGCACGCCTGGCTGGCGCGTGGGGCTTCTCCATGAGATAGGAATAAAGTATCACTCATAGCAAGAATTTCTATGTCTCGCGTGCTTCTTGCTGGCGGAAAGTCGCGCGCGGGACATTTGGTGCCGAGAAACCCGGGACAAAAACATCGCCGGTGCTACGAGAGGCCTCCGTTTCACGGAAGAAATTCAGAAGCTATGGAATACAGGTAAAAAACTCTGAGAGACCATGGCTAGCCTTGATCTGCTCCAACTCAGTCCCCTGCCGGACGCGGCAGGTGCCGCTGTGGTTGCTCTAGCACCCCTCGGGCTTTTTCTATTGACCTTTGAGTTTCTAGCTACCGCCAAACGGCGTCAGAGGTGGCGTGGGAACTGCCCAGCTATAACAGCAAAGCGGAGAGTGTTGGGGGAAGGGCGAGACGACAAAGGGTCAGAAACAGAGGGTAGTGAAAAGTTGCAACTGCCCAGCTATAACAGCAAAGCGGAGAGTGTTGGGGGAAGGGCGAGACGACAAAGGGTCAGAAACAGAGGGTAGTGAAAAGTTGCAACGAGAAAAGGATCCTGATCGATCTCACGCACCAGGCCCCCCTGCGGTCTTACCACCGCCAGGGGTGAAAAATTGGGGAAAGAATGCCCCGGGTGAGAAGGGAGGAGGTAAAAGGAACACAGTATTTTGGGAGAAAAACTTTGTCTTAGTGCTTATGAAAGGTGTAATTAAGCTCCCGCGCCGGCTCTGGGGAGGCTGCGGCGTCCGGGCGCTGACGCGACAGCTTTACAGAGTCATACTGATCAGATTTGATAGAGGCAGACCGCCTGAAAATTTATTCAGGAGAATCAAACAAAACGACATCTCAGTGCCTGTACACAGCCTGATAGAGTTAATGTAATTGGGTTGTGAGTAAAAATACTCAGGGCTGTGTTTCACTTCCATACCATTGGCGAATGTCGGTCGTACTGTTCAGATATCTCTCAGTGTCTTACAGAATTGGGTTTCAACACGTTGGTGGACTAGTCCAGGAATTGAGACAATCCATCGCCCATATCAGCTCCACTCGATGGATAGTCGCCGTGAACACCATCTGGCTTTTTCCCCTCTTTGTCTATTGTTTGTCTCTGGTGCACCAGGCTGTCCATGTCTGTCAGTTTATGTCTGTGGTTTTTGTTTCTCGTTGTATAAATGTTTTATGTTTCATGTTCAAAAGAAAAAATGGTAAAAAACTTTATCTGCTGGTCGTGCACACCTTGACTTGGTTTTAACTCGTTTCAAAAAGGAACAAATGAATAAAAAACAGTTTCAATCAGGTTTTTGAAGCCCTGTGCCTAGAGCCAGGTGTCTAGATTAGCTGGAGAAGCTGACCAGAAGCTAAGCGTCTACACGAGCTGATCTTAAAAGCGCCAACAGCTTCTTCATACAAGAGTTGATAGCTGTTTCTCTTAAAAAAAAAATCCCTGACTTATTACTTGACTCAACAGGTGACAAGGTGCTTCTCCTAAAATCATAACAAAAGGGTAAAAATGGTGTTTGGTCTAAATATTAAAGATAGGTGTAGCCATTTCAATTTTGTTTCTTATTGGTTTTATATGTATAAATATGCTCTACTTGCCTTGGTTGTGGACTATTGGCTTTCAAGTTATTGGATATGGTTAAAAGGGTATAATATTGGTAACAGAAAGTTGACATAAAGCTAGTAATCTGGATGGAGTCATTTTAGATAGCGTGTGACATGGGCCAATTAGGGAAACAGGTCTAAATTGAGGTAATGTTTTTATGGAATTCTTATGCTAGAAACCAGGCTTCTAAAAGAATTTAGGACATTGTCCCTGGTTGAGGTATTGGAGGCCACACCATTGTGAGTCCAAATGTAAGAATTGACAGTCAAACTTTGTAACATAATAGATAGACCTGTGGTGCCTTGGAGACTAGATTGTTTGTTGGAGGTTGAGTTTTGCTTTCCAAAGCTGTGGCTTGCCCAGAAGTTATCTGTATTTTAATGCTAATTCCACTGCCCCCAAAACAGCTGCCTAACAAGTTTTACTTTCCTAAGTTGTGGCTTGCCCAGAAGTTATCTGTATTTTAATGCTAATTTCTACTGCCCGGAGAACAGCTGCCTAGTCACGTACTCAGAATTCAGGTGACCTTGTGGCTGTGTTCTGGTGTTACAAAGAGAACTTAAAGATTGTGATTTAGGATTGCCAGTGTTACATTGACTAACTCAAACTTATTTTTAATTAAGGAAAAATCAAACAGGTAGAGATTGTTACAGGATTTATAAGGATTGATGAGGTTTTAGAACTTGTGAGAGCATTACAGCCAGTTTCCTTACTCCAACTGCCATTTCAAGACAGATTTAGAGGATTGATTTTATACAATTTGTTTTCGTCATAACAATTGTGAGTTTTCATTTCGTGAGCTTGCTTATAGTTTTAGAGAGCCCATAAAGTGATATCATTAAGAATGGTTAACAGCCTCATATTAGGTAATTTTGTTGCTTCTTCTGTGTAAGAAGTTAGAACTTAAATCTTTCTATGTATATGGAAATGTTTACTACAAACCTTTGCTCTCAAAATGAGCTTTAATATTTGGGGAGTAGCTGTTACACTACTCCAGATAAGAATATTTAAAGCTAATTTTAAGCTTCTAAAGATATGTTAATTGGCTAAGTACCTCACCTTACCAGAGGACTTAGGTCTTTTTTATGCACATTGGAGATAAAGCTTCAGCTGTGTTAGTACAGAGTTGTAGACTAGAGTCATGGAAGTATTTTAAATAGAAACCTGGTAAAACATATCTTATTCCAAACAACAATTAATTGGTTACTACTAAATACTGATATTTGGCCTATTACATATACAAATTTTTCAGACAAAATTGATAATTTTACTCTTTACATGCTTTTGTACTTCCTACATATTTGTGCGTACAACCCATAGGAAATGCGCTTAGTACATTTATAGGTGGTTCATCTAATGAAAAGGCTACAGGTATGATTGGATCACTTGTTTATTCTCTTAAATTTCTATTGCTTCAACACAGATTATTTAATTCCATGCTTTAGCCGCTGTTTTTAAAATGTTAAAAAATCAAGCTTTCTATTCATATACTGATAGCCAATGTGTGGCTTGTGGTTTACAATTGATTTCAATTACTTAATGCTTTATTAGAGACAGGTTTTCTACTTGAAATCAGTGAGTGACGATTTCAATGTGAATTGTCTGACAACTCATTGTCCTTTCAGTGCTCTGGCTCAGACAACTAAACAAAACCATAGACCCTGCTCTTTAAAAATGGTAATAGAGTTGATAACACACCCTCACGAAAAGAGGAAGACTCCATTTGTTTACTTTCAACTCCCAGCCTCACCCTGCCAGCTCAGAGATTTCTAGTAAGACTAAATCTGGACAATATTTACAAGATTTGACATTTCTAATTAATGCTTATGTTTAGGTAAATAAAGTTTGTGAGGTGCTAGAAAAATGGCTTAGTGGTTAAGAGCACTATATACTGTTCCTTTATAGGACATTTAAAAACTCAAACTGGATTTTCTGGGCTCCTTAACAAGGGAGGACAAGATTCCAGACAGATTATAGGCCTTACATAGGAACAATTAGTCAAAAAATCTCATTCTTTATATATTCAATACAATTATGCTAGAGACAATAATTTGGTATACAAGTCAATTTATAAATACAAGTGCTCAGTGTCCTCAACTTAATCCTCGAGGACTTACCTTAATAAATAATATCTTTACTATATCTTTATAAATAAAAAGGGGGAGTTATCCCTGTATGCTAAATAATGCTCCTTTTATTTCAATTTTAAAACATTTCAATTTTAAAAATTTGGATGCCGAAGTTTATGGCACCCTACAACTAGGCATACTTCTGCCTAGGTGAAATAGAGAGATCCACTTATTGACATGTTCCTGTCCAGATATTTTATATGGGGAAGAGGGAATGTTTGTGTTTTTTCTACAGGATGCTGCAGGAATGTGCCAGCTGCCTGAGTGTCTGGTGAGACATGCTGATCCTGGGAGCATGAAGATTCAGCTCTCCTGGTTCGGGTCCCTGGAGTCATTCCTCTGCCCTGAGAGGAAGATAGAAGATTCCCCTTCATCCTTTGTCATCACAGAGATTTTGCCATTGCTGCAGTCAGTGTTACCACTGCCTGCGTGTGTTCCCGTCCCATTGTGGCCTACACTCAGACTCTGTACACTGCTGTTTCCTGGAGAAGACTGGACTCCAGCTGTTACCCCTGTCCTTTCATTTCCCTGGTGACTCTTGCTGCCTTAACTGGTAACTGGTGTTGTCATTTTACAGACTGTAGCTTCACAGAAAGCTACCTACATAAAGCTACAATGACTGGAGAACTCTGTCCTGGTCATACAGATCTCAGAAATTGGTTCCATTGTCTGCTGGTTGTTCCAGAGAAAAATGACTGATCCTGAACTGTCCTGGAAAAGACCTTGACACTTTCGCTGCTATTGTAGCAGCCATTACTGCTGCAGACATTGTGTCTGTAGTGTCTGGAGTTATCCTCCCCCAATCTATTGTTAGACGACAAGTACAGTGGGTGAACTTTCTGGAGTAGTTACTAACAATTGGAAATTCTAAATTTCATTATAGGAGTGGCTTGACCACGGCCCTTGGTGACAACAGCTGAGGAGGACCATATGAGGTGCCCACTACTTATCGGGAGTGGCTCTGTCTGATGCAGCCCTATGCTGTGGATCAGTGTTCATACTATGGTTGGTTTACAAACTCAGATCTCAACAGTAACATGACAAGGCCGTTATCACTCAAGCACTTGCAGCCATTTGAACAAAGGGCCTCACCTGGAATTTGGTTATCTTGTTCAGGATTTACTCTGTATTTGAGTTCCCTGCTCCTGCACCCCATGGACCTGTGGGTCCATTACACTGGGAGGAGAGGGATACTCTCTGTATCTGAGTTCTCTGCTCCTGCAGCCCATGGATCTGTGGATCCATTACACTGGGATTGAGAGAGACTCAGTGTTCCTTTGATCAGCCCTTGCACATCGCTGAGGTTTCCTCATTGCACGCGATAGGGTGATCATTTCTGCTATAAAATTATAATTATAAGGGTGAGATGTAGAGGGCCGCAATAACATGCGCGACCATTAGATGGAGCTGGCTTCCAATGCGCCCCACGTGGAAGGCCAAGTCAGTCAAGATGGCGCCAGCCTTCGCTGCGCCAGCTGGCCCCCCTATCAGGAAGTTAACTGTGCGCATGTGCAAGAGTGCCTTCCTGCCAGGTCTTTGCCCATTCCGGGGCGTGCCTGATGAGATCATGAGTAAACAACCAATCAGGCGTGGATGCGTACCCGAGGGTTAAATAGGCGCGCCTGGCTGGCGCGTGGGGCTTCTCCATGAGATAGGAATAAAGTATCACTCATAGCAAGAATTTCTATGTCTCGCGTGCTTCTTGCCGGCGGAAAGTCGCGCGCGGGACAAACCCCTAATGTAATTGCATATGGATGTTGAACCCTCAAGAAAATAATTAAAATAAATGTATAATAAAGGAGGAATCCTGATCTAATAAGGTTGATGTCCTAATAAGAGGAGAACGAGACACAGCACACTTTTTCAACATGTACACAGAGGAAAGGTAACACAAAGAACACAGCAAGAATGTGGCTTCTTGTAAGCAGGAAGCTTGGCCTTGTCAGAAAGCAACATAAAACACATCATGACTATATAGTCTTTAGAATAATACTGACTTTTTTCTGTTGTATAAGCCAGAGTGCTAATTTTTTGAGCTCTCTTGTTATTTAATATAGATAGTAAATGTTCCCAGGGTAGGAATTGTACCTGTATTTTCTTAGGTATCTTCAACAATCAGGTCATTAGAAAAGTTTCACATGCTAGAGTTACAAACTGCTGATATATAAAGTAAAATATTATTACTTAAGTATGGTTAAATTGTGTATCTATATCAACAATTTATGCTCAAGTTAATTGAGTATTTGAAATTTAATAATTGAATTCTGCTTATTAGAATAATTTAATATTTTTAATTTTAAAAAATAATAGACCAGTATTGGTTTTCATTTTTTCATATTATTTGTCTTTCCCAGGGATTTTCTATACCTATATTGCTTCTGGCTACAAACTCTAGCCATAAGAATGTAAACAATAATCACTATGATGATGATTCAGGATGCTTAACTCTATGACAGACCTGTGATATGCTCCTTGAGGCACCATCACATTTAATATCAATAACAATTCTTTTGGTGATCTTTTTAGTTTTTTTTTATTTTATTTTATTTTTTTATTATTAACTTGAGTATTTCTTATATACATTTCGAGTGTTATTCCCTTTCCCAGTTTCCGGGCAAACATCCCCCTCCCCCCTCCCCTTTCTTATCGGTGTTCCCCTCCTCACCCTCCCCCCATTGTCCCCCTCCCCCCAACAATCTAGTTCACTGGGGGTTCAGTCTTAGCAGGACCCAGGGCTTCCCCTTCCACTGGTGCTCTTACTAGGATATTCATTGCTACCTATGAGGTCAGAGTCCAGGGTCAGTCCATGTATAGTCTTTAGGTAGTGGCTTAGTCCCTGGAAGCTCTGGTTGCTTGGCATTGTTGTACATATGGGGTCTCGAGCCCCTTCAAGATCTTCCAGTTCTTTCTCTGATTCCTTCAACGGGGGTCCTATTCTCAGTTCAGTGGTTTGCTGCTGGTATTCGCCTCTGTATTTGCTGTATTCTGGCTGTGTCTCTCAGGAGCGATCTACATCCGGCTCCTGTCGGTCTGCACTTCTTTGCTTCATCCATCTTGTCTAATTGGATGGCTGTATATGCATGGGCCACATGTGGGGCAGACTCTGAATGGGTGTTCCTTCAGTCTCTGTTTTAATCTTTGCCTCTCTCTTCCCTGCCAAGGGTATTCTTGTTCCCCTTTTAAAGAAGGAGTGAACCATTCACATTTTGATCATCTGTCTTGAGTTTCATTTGTTCTAGGCATTTAGGGTAATTCAAGCATTTGGGCTAATAGCCACTTATCAGTGAGTGCATACCATGTATGTCTTTCTGTGTTTGGGTTAGCTCACTCAGGATGATATTTTCCAGTTCCAGCCATTTGCCTACGAATTTCATAAAGTCGTTGTTTTTGATAGCTGAGTAATATTCCATTGTGTAGATGTACCATATTTTCTGTATCCATTCCTCTGTTGAAGGGCATCCTGAACATTTCTTTAGGTGCTTCTTGGCCAGTTTCCTCAGTTGAGAATTCTCTGTTTAGCTCTATACCCCATTTTTAAAAAGGGTTATTTGATCCTCTAAAGTCTAACTTCTTGAGTTCTTTGTATGTATTGGATATTAGCCCTCTATCGGATTGTAGGGCTGGTAAAAATATTTTCCCAATTTGTTGGTTGCTGTTTTGTCCTATTGACATGTTCTTTGCCTTACAGAAACTTTCAGATTTTATGAGGTTCCATTTGCTGATTCCTGATCTTAGAGCATAAGCCATTGGTGTTCTGTTCAGGAAAATTTCCCCTATGCCCATGTGTTTGAGGCTCTTGCCCACTTTCTCTTCTATTAGTTTCAGTGTATCTGGTTTTATGTGGAGATCCTTGATCCACTTGTACTTGATCTTCGTACAAGGTGATAAAAATGGATCGATTTGCATTCTTCTACATGCTGACCTCCACTTGATCCATTTTTTCCTGATTCTTAAATACCATGAGGTTTCAAGTTTGGTCAACTAGAACAACTTAGTGAGTGAATTAAGCATTGATGATTTTGTTGAATTATTTTAAAACTGACATTACTGGCAAGCCTGGGGCAACAGTGGCAGTAGTATGAACAGTTTTTATGTGTAAAGATTTTAATAAATTCATGTTTCCTAAGTTTAAAAAATGGTTATATTTGTAAAAGAGATTAGTCCCATTAAGAAAGAACCCCCAACACACATACAACAGAGGACTGCTGGGTCTGAACTCAGTCAGAGAGGATTCATCTAACTCTGGAGAGACTTGGGGCCCCAGGGAGTGGGGAGGTCTGGTGGAGTGGGGGTTGGGACATCCTCTTGAAGATGGGGGCAGTGCATGGGATGCGGAACAGTCTGAGGGTGGAACAGGAGGAGGATAAAGTCTGGATTGTAAAGCAAAAATTAAAGAATAAGTTTAAAAAATCTATTTAAAAAGATAAAAAACCTTGGATTTTGTTATGTGAAAGCTCCCACCCATGGAGAATGTACTGTGTAACAATGCTAGCTAGGTTGAAAACTCTTATTTGGAAAGAGACCACTTGGACAAAGAGAGACTTGAGAACATCCCACTCAGCAAAACCTGGTAAAGAAATGTGTTCTCTTGAAGGTTCATTGTTCTTTAATGAAGAGCTATCATGCATCAATGGAGATACTACTGACTGGACAAAGAGTCAGAGTACACGGAAGCTGGCAGTCGAAAAATGTTGGGGAATGACAGGACATTTGGGGGCTTTTAAAGATTTAATATTTCTTGCGGTATGAGATAAGCATAAGACCTTAGGAGCTAGGAACCAAATATTATGATTTATAGTAATGCGTTTAGGTGTCAAGTTGACAAAGGGGAGACCAGAATGTGGTGCTAGTTTTCAGATCATGTAAAATGTGTGACCGAGGAGGGCATAGAGCTCCAATAAAGTTCCACAAAGTGACTGTAGCTGAGTAATGGGTAGAAGGGCTGGATTCCCTGAATAGGGTTCCTAAATGAGCTGCTTTTAAAGCTGTGAAGTGAATTCTCCTGTAATGCAGACTCAAGGATGTTAGAAATCCCAGCAATGTGGGACAATGTCGGGGAAAAGCCAAAGATATCAAAGGAGCCAGTCCAATGGAGAGGTCACATGTATAGACAATAGAGCTAGAGGGGGTCAAGGCACCTGTTAGAGCACAGATGGTGTCACTGTGTGCTTTACATGCTAGGCATAGAGTCTCAGGGACTAGTGTCTGCCTTGCTGGCCTCTGACCTTTCTTTGATCTGATATTTTATTATCCTCTCCTTTTTCCTCTTTGAAACAGGTCTGTTTACTCTGTGTCATTCCATATTGGAAACCCACAGCTTTAAAACTTTATTTTATAGGGATATTATCTTGACAACAAGGGATTTAGGAGAAAGAGGGTTTATTTTATCCTACAATTTCAAGTTAAAGTCCACTGAACTGGGGAGAAGTCACGGCCTTAGAAGCTAGTCACTTCATATCACAGTCAAGAGCAGAGAGAAATGAATGAACATACGTGTAGTGACCAGCTAGTTTTCTTTACTCATACTGTTGGAGACCTCCATACAGAGAATGGGTCACCCACCACTAGACTGGGTTGTTCCGCATTAGTTAAGCTCTCAAGGCAATATTTCGCAGACATACTCGCAGACCAACTGGATCTAGATAATACTTCACCAAGACTCTAATCCTAGGAAATTCTAAAATGACCCACCACAACATGATCACAGTTACGGGCTTACATGAGTTCTGGTAGAGACTCTACTCTTAAACTTTTTAAGAAACTATTTTACGTGTGTGTGTGTGTGTTTTGCCTGTATAAATGTGTGCATGCCAAATGTGTGCCTGATGCTCTCAGAGGCCATAGGGGAGTATCAGATCCCCTGGTTTGGAACTGGAGACAGACAATCTTGTGAACAGTCATGTAAGTGATGACTCAAATGTGGGGCCTTGGGAGCGACAGCGAGTGCTTGTCACTGTTTGAACCATTCCTCCAGCCATACTTGGCCTTTTAAATGTTGTAACTGTAGTGGAATTTTTCTCTAATTGATTGATTAAATAAGAACGATGATAAGAAGCCAATCATTGGGTGAGAAGGAGGCAGGCCTTCTGGGTCTGAGAGAGAGAGAGAGAGAGAGAGAGAGAGAGAGAGAGAGAGAGAGAGAGAGAGTGGGAGGAGGAGATTCTTCCTTTTGGACGGTGAGAGAAAGGCAACCAAGATGTAGACTGGGGATATTAGTTCGGGTGGCAGAATCCACCACGATTTGCCACTGGAAGATTTCTAACATAGAACAGTTGGTGAATTTAGGATGCTAGGTTCTGCGTCCAGAAATTGTGCTATCTGTTGATTCTAAACTAAGATTGTCTGGTGTTTTCCATTTCACAGTGACTCAACTGAGTTCCAAAGAAAGGTAACTGCAGAGGAGCATTGGGTTGGTGCTAATGCTCCCCCAACTAGCTGTGGGAGAGCAGAGGCAGAGTCAGTGTTGATGGGAGAGGCGCTGGCAAGGGAAACATGTGGTCTGGGTACTGGGCTGAGAACAGATGAAGACTGTCTGCGGGAGCCTAGCCATCAATAGCATGGATTGGTCTTTAATATAACACTCAATAGTAACTGTTGAGACTTTGAGAATTTTTAGAGATCGACTAAATGAATTTTGCATTATGAAATGAAATGAGATTTCAAGGGCAAGGCATGCAATGCTATGATGGAGGCAAGGGTGGTCATGGCTAATCTCTAGTGTCAACTGGATTCAAAGTTATCTGTGAAGTTCACTTTTTCATTTATAAAGGTGTTTTCAGAGAGGTTCAGAGAAGAGAAGACTCACCCTGAGCAGAAGCAGTGGCCTTCCATCAGCTGGGGGGGGGGGGTGTCCTAGATTAAATAAAAAGAGAAAAGGAGAAAGCCAGATGGGTGCCAGCATTCATCGGTCTCTGCTTGACCACAGAGGCTACCAGACAAGCTGCCTCCTGCTCCCGCTGCCGTGCCTTCTCCACAATGATGTATGTTTACTTAAGCTGTGACCCAGAATACACTATTCTCCCTTAATGTTCTTCTTGTCACAGGGTTAGTTACAAAAAGAAGGAAATGTAATTGTCATTAACATTTTCCTGTGTTTTTAGCATGGCTTTGTTGGTTAGATATCCTTATATGGAAATCATCTATGGTTTCCCACTGTGCTCTGCCTTCTCTGGATTTTAAATTATTCCTTCATTTTTGCTTATCTCATCTTCTATCACCTTAATGTCAAACCCATAATCAGGCCTCTCTATACTTAATTTGCATTTATATGTCACTTGGGTTTTAAACCATTACTTGCACTGTTAAGAGGCTCATTAATTTCTTTTATTGTGGCTCCTCTCATATTTGGTCCTTCTTTGAAAGGATACCTTCCACAATGGTGTATCTAGATAATCTTTTAACTAGGTGATTCATTATTTTAGCCAAGTTTGTCTGATTCCTTAATTGATGTTTGGGGTTCTGTTCTTCACTTCTTCCCTTGAGATGTCCAGGTGTTGCTGCACAGCAGCAGGGAGCGGAGCTGAGTTGGGAAAGGATGAATGGAAGTCCTGAAGGGGTGGCTCAGCAGGAATCTAGTTCAGCAGTGAATTTGGGGATGGGTGCAGTGGGTGAGGAGTATGGGCGTAGGGGAAGGTGACGATAGGTAAGGGAGGTTGAGAGTGGTTGGGGGTGGGTAGGGGCTGGGATAATAGGGGAGAAGAAGGATGCTCTCTCTCTCTCTCTCTCTCTGTGTGTGCGTATGTGTGTGTGTGCAGTTGTCTCCAAATTTACTGTTATAGCTCCTTAGCATTACAGCTGTTTTAGTAAACAGTTCTTTTAGAGGATAGTCAATGAAACAGCCTGTGATCTCTATTAGGGGTGAACAAGGACTATATAAACCTTGGAAAGTGGGAAGGAGTTCTCAGGGTGAAGTTTATTGGCTGAGGTTTAAGATTATGGGGAGATTATGTTTAAGATTATGGAGGTTTAAGATTTGCACAGAGAGGGATTCCAAGAAGTTGAACCGGTAATTTTGTCAAGGATTGCATGACATTTCTCAGGTAGAGTATCCCTAGATAGGATAGAGAAGAGGAAGCTTGGATGGGAAAGGGAGTTCTCCATTTTGTGCTGAGCTCAGGAGAGGACATGATAGACTTCAACCTCAAGTAGCAGGGATTCCCAGTAGGTGTTCTGTTGTATTATTTTTGCTTTGACCTCTCAAATTAGGGGTGTGCCTATTAATGAATTGAATGCATATACAGAAAAGGAAACTATTTGAGTGAATTATAGCTAGTATCTAGGTAATGTGCTACAACCAAAGGCATGCAGTGCCTTTAAAGATTGTCATTCAGTAAGGTAGAAGATTAATATCCATAGCTATTAAGAGATTGACTAACAGTGTTACTAGTGGAAACCGATTAGAAATCCAGCCAGCACTGGGTTTGAATCTTGAATTTTAACAGTTCTTTGGCTTTAAGCAGTTAGATAAAATGCTTCTTTTCTTAAAAGGTAGGCTTGTTAGTATCAACATCTGTGAATTTAATGTGTTTTCATTTAGGACTTTTGACTTTCGGATAGTATGAAAGAGATTTAGGAGAGTCCAGAGAACGATTCCTTAAATGTTTGAATTTTGATCCTTCTCTGGGCCAACAATGTCTATGGACCAAAACATATTGGGCACAGTGAGAGTTCTGACAAATCTGCAAGTGCTTCCATAAAACATTCAGGAAGATTTAGATTAGAGTGAAAGAGCATACCCCAAAACGGGGAGCCGTGTCTCTCGCTCCGATCGCAGGGTGGGGTGCCCCCAGGAATCACGAGGAGCCATTCTTGATGTAACAGCAAGAGGTAGCTTTATTAACGAGATCCCAGGTCTTAGCGGGATCCCGGGTCGACACGTATCTCACACAGGAGACAGAGGAATCGACCCCGAGCCTCCAGACTCGGGGGTTTATATAGGGGAGGTTAGGGGCATTCTCGCGGTTACACATGATTGGTCAATTCAAATGGTGCACAGTTACTTTCGGCGCGAAATTACATCAGCAAGGAGTACGTGCTCTCCAGCAGCTCGGCAGGCAGGTAGGGTGACTCATCTCACTCAGGGGGGTGAAGGAAGGGGAGGGGGTAGCTACGGATGGTCAGTGTCCTTGGGGCTGATAGCTGGTTTGGCAAGTCCTATCTCTGGCTCTCCCTCAGGCACGTCCCGCCCTGCACATCTGGACTCTGACAATGAGCAACCTTTATGAAACTCTAGTTCTACAAGAGCTAGATGGGAAATCTGTGACTTGAATGAAAGCACAGAGCTAGATGGAGATGTGACATCGTCTCACACTTACAGGTCAATCCAGTTGGGCTGGGTCAGTCACCCGGACAAGGAACAGTAATCATGAAGGTGTTCACCCTAAGCCATGCTAAAGAGATAAGAGGCTTAATGGGATAAAGGAAATTTCTTTTCCAGAACATCTGCTCCCAGGACAGTTCTACAAGCCGCCATGAGGTTCTATTGAGTCTGTTAAGCTTTCTGAGCTGAGTCAGGACCCATAAAACCATTACTTCTGTTACTATCTTTTTTGTTGCTTTTTGTTTGCCTCATAGCTGGCCTTCATCCTTGCTTAACATGAATCGGATGGTTCTTTTCTATTCTATTCTGTATTCTCTGCTAGGCAGCTGCTGTGATTTACAATCTGTTTGCTTTAGGGTTTTTCTTCAAAGGTATAATAAAAATTTCCTCAATCTTACACTTGAGTCCATTCTTAATATGCTTTATGTTTTATTAATGAGAAGAACCCCCAGAAGGTGACCTGATTCTCTGGCATAATATAAACAACTCTGGTGGAACACCCCAACTTTCTAGTAACAGTATTGTATTTTACCTATACAGACATACAGAAGGCTGCGTATCTTTTGATCTGATTAGGCTTTCTGTAGAGTGCTTTGTATGTTGGCTTTCAGGAGGAAACATAATACACATCAAAGTGTAAGGGTCCATAATTTGCCAAAGAATGATACCCCAGATTCAAATGTATGTTTTGTAATATGCAAAAGCAAAAAACGTTTTATTCTGTGGAAGTCCAGCATGCAGGGGTCTACCATTTACCAAGATGGAGATGTCCAGCTGAGCTCTCAGGCGAACTTAAAGCACATTAGGAGAATTCCCAGAAAGGGTAGGTGACTTTATCTTATCTAGTTGGCTCTGTCTCTAGGAACATTCCAGAACCATTGCCGTGGAGCTGGGGTGGCCTGGAAACTATTGCTGGGGAGGCTTGGAAACTGTTGTTGGGGAAGCCTGGAAACAGTTGCTGATTTATGGCCCTTGTCTCAAGCCAGGTGGCATGGCAGTTTCTGATGGTGGGGTAGTTTTTGATTGGCTATCTGAGGCTTGGGGTTTTTCCAATAACTGACTTTCCCAGTTCTGGGAAACAGAGATAATAGGCCTAGCCTCCTGAACTGCCAGTTTTAAGCCTGTTATGGTGTCACCCTGTCTGTCTTCTCAAAAGAATATATACTGGCAAAGCAAATATTACATTGGACAGACTTAAACGGGAAGAATGCCTTTACTATAGGTTACCACAATAGTGTTCAGAGGCCAGAACTAAAATCCAAATTTAATTGGGTTGGGGTAAAGAGAGAGAAATAATTTTTAGATAGGAGGGAATTGTGGAGTTAGGTGAGCGGATTTATTCAGGATATCTGTGTTTGTTAATTGGCCTTATCCAAATGAAGAGTACATTTTCTTATACCTTAAACTTTCCTATGTATTCAAGACCAGATGCTTCACGATTGGGTGGAAGTGATCTTAATGAAGTTAGGTTCCTATCCTCTGACAGAAAACAGAAGTAAGGGCTCGTTTTCTCTGATGATCCTGTTTTAGTGGGATGGCTCCTAGGTAATTTTGAAAGACAGTCTTACATTGTAATAGTGGTGGAAGTCTTTAAAAATATTGATG
This sequence comes from Rattus norvegicus, assembly GCF_021556685.1. Classification (NCBI taxonomy): domain Eukaryota; kingdom Metazoa; phylum Chordata; class Mammalia; order Rodentia; family Muridae; genus Rattus; species Rattus norvegicus. The sequence continues at coordinate 29,032,665 of NC_141537.1, read as the reverse complement.
ACTTTAGCAGGGTATGGTGGTATATGACTATAATCCCAGAACTAGGAGACTAAGAGAAGAGGGAGTAATGTCAAGGGAAGCCTAACACAAGGCCTAATGTAGCACAGTACTGTGTCAGAAAGCTACAAGAAAACCCTTTTTTTTAAATTTACTAACTCATTATAAAGGATATTTCTGTCTTGTAGAATTGTGACATGCTGTTTTATTTTCCTGGAAGTGCCCTCTGAACCATATATTGTGTGTGTGTGTGTGTGTGTGTGTGTGTGTGTGTGTGTTCAATTATCCTCCAGTTCCAAGAGATTTTTAAAACATTTATATCTGCATCTCAAAGGGGCAGGGAAGAAAGTTACAAGCTCAAGTTTCCTAAGCAGAAATAAGGTCAGCTAGGGCCTCAGGGTCAGAGGAAGCCTCTTCTGAGGTCAGTGGAGTTCAGGACAGTAGAAAGGCCATGCTAGTCATCACAGTCCCACTTTCATTAGATGAAAAATCAATATAAAAACAGTTTTAGTTATATGAGAGATACTGAAAATTTTATTTTATTTTTCTGATTGTAAGCTGTTACCTTGGGAAGGCAAAAGGAAGAATTGCCAAATGAGGTGGCTGTCCAAGAAACAGCACTCAGTTTTCTATATAATCAAAGGGAAATGGAATATATTAAAAATAAATATAAAAGAAAGTGCAAGGCAGCAGCTCGTCCACAATTTAGAATACTCTGTTCTCCATGCTGTTAGCAATTCTTCAGTTGTGCCGGTCAACATAGAGCAAAGGAAGTTATTCTAGTAAATAATAGAGTTTCTGCTTTCTAGTCAGATTCATAACTTGAAAAGAACCCTTCAAGCACCAAGGCAAATGCGGTTCAGTTGTTTCAAATTTTTGTTGCTTACTGTGGTCTTTCATATTTCAGAACAAAATGACAGTTTACTTTAGGAGAAATTTTCCAATTAAGTGATGAAAAGGTACAAGAGTTAATCTCCATTGTCAGCTTGAGTGGATTGGAAGAAGCCTAGGAAATGGGTAAAACCTACTCCTGTGTGTGTCTGTGACACTGAGTCCCACCTATGCAGTGAGAAGAGCATAGCTTCCTATACGTGGAAGCTGCAGCCCACAGAACGGAAGAAGTGAAGGCACAGTGGTTTCACCTGCCTTTCCAGAGTGGCCAGGTTTCTGCTTTTGCTGTATGGTCCCAGAAGAGTAGTCTTTATCTTCTCAGCTTTTAAATGTAGCTTATACTGCCAATATTCCTGGGAGCTCCTAGGCCTCAGGCTCAGCCTGGGCTGCACGGTTATCTTACGTTTCGCAGGCTCCCTACTCCTTGGATTGGGAAGCCACAGGATTGCCCAACTTTCAAGGCTGTGACTTGCCAGGCTTGACAGCCTCTGACCATGTAAGCCAATATAATAAATCCCTAGATAGCCTGCCACTTCTGTTTCTTTAGAGACCTCTGACTAGTACAATTCTGTCAATATTGTCTACTATAGTCCCTCCAAATCTTCAATCTCAGTAAGTAAAAAAAAGTTTGTTTTAAAATTTTGTCCATGCTTAATATTTTCACAAGTTAAAAGTAGAATAAAATGGGGATGTATATTAAACAATCTGAAGAGTCAAGCAATGTGACTCCTCTGGGTACTGTATTGAGAACAAGGGAGGGAAAGAAGGGAAGATCACAAGCAAAGGGGCAGCTCGAAAGCCATTGTGTGTAGATTTTTGTTACCCTGTCTATGCTCTGGGAACAGGCTGCATTATCTGCCTCCATCCAGCTTCCCTTGAATCCATAGATAAAAGACTCACATGGTGGTGGTGATGCTCTCAACTTGCCTTCTAGGCACAATTACTGAGGGCTACTATCTCCATCTTGGAAAAGCATTTCCTTATTACTACCCTTAGCTCTGTACCTCTTACCTGTCCTAACTTTAGTTTGTCAATTGAATCTAGTCCCTGCTAAACATCCCTGACTACCAGTCTGTAGGAGTGGCCTGTGTGGCCACTTTGTTTCGAGATTTCACATGGCTGGTTGACTTTTCTTCATCAGAAGCATGGAAAACTCTGTCCTCCTCCATTGTGTCTTCCCCTTTATCCCCCTGGGAACTGGAAGTCTCGTCTTTACCTTCCACCCAGCAATTGGCCCATGGCTTTCTTTACTGACAAATCAAGAACCAATTGGGAACTGGACCTTAACATCAGAACCACTCCTATAGAAAGCCATGGTAGCACTTCAAGTGCAGATGGGGGTGCCTTAGACAAAATGCTAGCAGCAAAGGGTTTGAGGGCTGGTAAAATCTGGATGCAACAGGCTTTGATGATCACTTACTTTATTTTTTCTAGATAAAGAAAGTAGAATAAGGTGACTATAGAGTTTTAGTCTGAACCCAAGGTAGAATAAAGTTATCATCCATAGTGGTTAGGGAAAACCACAGGTAAACCCAATGTGGTATTATGCTAGGTTATAAGGTCAGCACAGTCTCTTTCCTTTGAAAATATTCCCTGGTGTTATGTCACTGAACCATTGTTTCTTTCCTCACCACTTCGGACTTTAGATACCATGACAGATTGGCAGACCCTTAGACAGGAGAGAGTGCAACAGTCCACGGGTGCATGGGGATTATCCAACTGCCAAGTATTTAGATGCATACAGTTGTGTGTTTTTGTCTGTGAGGAGGTCTCCCTCAGTAGGGCTCACAGAAGGCTGGCCTGGACAGATTACTATTTAGATGATCCATAGAATTATGAAGTCATAAACTTCAGATGATAAGTATATTCTTCCACGGCACTAGATGTATCTAAATCAAGGCCCTTTGGATGAGTGGTAGAAGATCTAAGAAGACTGGAGAGTATTACATTAACTTACTTTCCTCTGTTATTGTCCTGGGATTCTGATTAGATTAATTTTTCCTCACAATTAAGGATTTAAGAAATGGGAAATTTTGAGCACAGAAAGCAGAGCAGGGCAGGGAACTTCTCAAACACAGCTGCAACGGTGTCAATTTAGATTTAAAAAATAAGGAGCACAGGCAACAGGAAGATCGGCAGAGAGAAATCTCTGCAGAAGAGTGAGGGGTCAGATTCACTTCCTAAGGAAGGCCCTGGGTTTTTCAGTGTCCTTGATGTGTGGGGATTGGTTCCTTTATCTAGTTCATGATGGGTCAATTTACACAAAGTAAATGAGGCTGATAGGTCCATACTTTGAATAGAACTGTCCAGGTTTGACTATGAGAATGTATGGGAAGCCTGGACTGGTCACCTGGACAAGGGCAGGGGTGTGTGTGAGACTACTGGTGTGAGAAAAATTGCCAAGCCTTTGCCTCAGATCAAAGGGTGAAGAAGTCAGGAGTATACTATCGTCATCCATTTATCTATGACTTACTTTCCTAGCTGTCTATGTGTCAGGGATCTGTCTTTCTCCTAGTCACCCCCCTTCACACTGAAGGGAATGGGATTTTGCCCAAGTTAAAAGTTGGTTGAATGTTCCCTTTACATTCATATAGTAGTTATTTATATTCTTAGAGTATAGTTTTTATGATTTTTTCCCTACCTCCTTGAATGTTGAATGTTATTACAGATGTGTTTGAGCTCATACTAATTTCCCCTGCATATGAATGACTTGATCTCTTCCCCACCTCTATAGATATCATTAATATATTTAACTGTATATATACCAAGTGTATATACAAGTATGTATAGAATTTAGTAAACACACACACATATGTAGCTAGTAAGGATATTCTTATTCTTAGCATATATAATTGTATTTGAATTTTTAGAGAATTACAGAATTATTCCTTAAGGTTGATTTCTTCGGTTTATGTTTCCTAGGGGAAAAGCCTGTCATTTAACACACACACACACACACACACACACACACACACACACACACACACACACACATTTTTGTAATTTTTATACCATAGCTATTAATAATTGTTATATTTCACTATTATATTTTCTTGTGTTTATGTGACTTTTCCTTTTTTTTTGTTTACTTGGGTTTTTTTTTATTTTTTGTTTGTCTGTTTGTTTTATCTAAGACATGGATTTTCTGTGTAGTCCTATTGTCTTGAAACTCACCAAGCTGGCCTCAAACACAAAGGTCCATTTACAAGAGTGTGTTCCACCATACCCAGCTCATGGAAATTCTTTTTAGCAGTGTTTTAAATATAGCTAAAAAAAGAATTTATAATTCTTTTGTTTTCTTTGTTACTATCCCAGAGTTTCTAAAAGAAGAGAAAAATCCCAACACTATGCCACTGTATTAAAACTGAATGATCATCTACATTATTTCAAACAAATTTCAAATTAAAACATGAATTTTGTTTTAAATTTTATTATTTTGGAGTTTTGACTTATATTATGTACTCTAATATATTGAGTTAAATGGTACAAAGCAAGGTGAATGACCCCTTGCCAGATCAAACTGGCATTCCCTAGATTTAGTTCCCAAATACCCAACCCACTGCTCCCTCCTCATCCTACCTAACCACTGTCCCCTACTGCTGACTTTTTCCCACCCCCAGCTCTGGTGGACTACTGATGCTCAGGAACAGGCTCTACCAGCCAAAAACACAGAAACTATAATTAACAAAATCATAGAAGGAAGCTTTGCTAGCCTAAAGCTTGAATTGCCTCTAACGATACAAGAAGCTTATATAACTCTCAGTAGATTGGACCAGAAAAGAACGTACCTGTGTTACATAATAATCAAACCATAATAAACATACAGAACAAAGAAAGACTATTAAAAGCTGTCTGGGGATAAAGTTAAGTAACATATAAAGGCAGACCTATTATAATTTTACCTGACTTCTCAACAGAGACTCTAAAAGCTAGAAGGGACTGGACAGATATCTTGCAGACTCTAAGAGAGCATGGGTGCCATTACAGACTACTGTGTTCACAAAGTTTTCAATCATTGTGGATGGAGAAAACAAGATATTTCACAAGCAAGTAAAATTTAAACAGTACCTATCCACAGTCCCAGTTTTACAGAAGGTACTAGAAGGAAAACTCCAACTCAAAGAAGTTAACTACACCCAAAAAAACAAAGACAATAAAATAATCTCACATCAGCAAAACCCAAAGAAGGAAAACACACACACACACACACACACACACACACACACACACACACACACACACAGAGAGAGAGAGAGAGAGAGAGAGAGAGAGAGAGAGAGAGAGAGAGAGAGAGAGACTTGACCACCACCACTATGGAGCCCAACAAAATATTGGGAATTAACATTTGTTGGTCATTAGTATTTCTCAATATAGATGGACTCAACTCCCTAATAAAAAGACACAGGCTAACAAAATGGATAAAAAGACAGGACTCATTCTTCTGCTGTATACATGAAACACACCTCGACATCAAAGATAGATATTATCTCAGAGTAAAACATTGAAAAAAGATTTTCCTGACAAATAAACATAAGAAGCAATCTGGTATAGATATTCTAATATCTAACACAATAGGCTCTAAACCAAAAATGGAGAAGGACATTTTATAGCCATTGAAGGAAAAAAAAAATCTATCAAAACCTTTCAATTATGAACATCTATGCCTTAAATGCAAGGATACTCACATTTGTAAAAGAAACATTACTTAAGCTTAAATCACATATCAAACCTCACACAGGAATAGTGGGAGACTACAATACTCCACTTTCATCAATGGACAAGACATCCAGATAAAAACTAAACAGAGAAGTTGTTGATGCCCCATGCCCGCACCGACACGGTACTGAGAATCTGGCAAAAGCCTTCGGGATTAAAGAAACACACACACAGGTTATTCTTGTCAAGCCAGAAGAGGAAGAGAGAGACTCCTCTAGCTTTATTCACCGCTTATATACCCAAGTTCCCCAGGCAGAAAATATCTGGGAAGCACAGTGGGAAACCCTGGCTCCTGACTTCCTGGCTCCTGACTTCGGTAACAAAAGACCGACTACATGACCTGAATTAATAGGTAACAAAAGACCGACTACATGACCTGAATTAATTAGGGAGGAATCCGAGAAGACCAGCCTAAATCTCAAGGACAAAGGCTGAGAAAGCAAAAGGCAGGAGTGAATTGACCACCGCCCAGGTGTGGCCCAGGTGTGTCGGTTCCACATGCAACAGCCCGGCTCAGCAGGGGTCAAACCTAGGAGGCTCTGACAAGAAGTAATGGAGCTAACAGACATTGTGATTCAAATGAACCTAAGAGATAGATATAAGAAAATTGAAACAATCCCCTAACTTGTATCAGACTTCCACGGACTGAAGATGGATTTCATCAACAACAGAAACATCAAAAAGTCTACAAACCCATGGAAACTGGACAATTCCCTACTATATGGTGATTTGGTCAAGTCAGAAAGAAATGCAATGAAAGTGGATCTATAATATATAATATGCAATATACCCAACTTATGAGACACAGTGAAAGCAGTGGTAAGAGAAAAGATTTCAGCACACTAGGTGCCTTCATGAGGAAATCTGAGATATCTCATAATAGTAGCTTAACAGCACACTTGAAAACTCTAGCACAGCAACAAAAAGGCAAACATACCAAAGAGGACTAGACAACAGGATATAATCAGAGGACTGAAATCAGTAAAATAGAAACAAAATGATATAAAAAAACCCAATAAAACAAAGAGTTGATTCTTTGAGAAAATCAAGATAGAGAAACCCTTATCAAAACTAACTAAAAGAAAGAGAATATCCAAATTAACAAAATCAGAAACAAAAAGAGGGACATAACAACAGGCACTGAGGAAATCCAAAGAAACTTTAAAACCATGTATTCCACAAAATGAGAAAACCTAAAAAAAGAAAGGACAACTTTATTGTTAGATACCACTTAACAGTGTTAATTCAAGGTCAGATAAATAATTTCAATAAACCTGTAACCCCTTGGGAAATAGAGAAGTTATTAAAAGTCTCCCAACCAAAAGCCAAAACCAAATCAAACAAAGTCAACCTGAAAGACCACCCCCCCCTTAAAAGGAAAATTGTACGAGATTAAGGTCCACAACTATAAAAGTAAAAAGTAAGTTTTAAGATCCACAGACTCAGAGCTGAAACAGGCCCGGGCGAGCCCAGGCACGCCCAGGCCCTGTGGGGCCTGCCCCGCCGTTAAAACTGACAGACCACAAAGATAAGGAAGAAGGAATGCAGAACCAGCCCGAGGTATCGGAACTGACTCATAGGCCATCTGGCAGGAAGGGATAAGCCCCTAGCCCCTGACATTCCCGACGCCCCAGCCTGCGCGTACTCTTTTGCTGTGTTTTTTTAATCCACCAATCAAGTCCCTGTAACCATGCATCTGCTTCTGTATGCCTGCTTCTGCTCCCCAGAACCCTATAAAAACCCATCCCTGGTTCTGCTGGGCGCGCCAGTCCTTCGGAGCTGACTGAGACGCCCGCAGGTACCTGTGTAGACGTCCACAGGTACCTGTGTATCCTATGTACAATAAAGCCTCTTGCTGATTGCATCTGGTGGTCTCGGCCTGGTCATTGGGCTTGGGGATCTCCTTCCCAAAGGAAGATTCTCTCTGAGGGTCTTTTAAACCAACCGAACAAACCCAGGGTCAGACAGTTTTAGATCTGAATTCTTCCCAACCCTCAAAGAAGAGCTAATGGCAATACTCCTCAAATTATTCCACAAAATAGAAACAGAGGAACATCACCAAGTTCATTTTATGATGCCACAGTCACCCTGATACACACACCTCACCAAGACTTAACAAAGAAAGAGAATTGCAGACTAAAGCCTCTTGTGGACATTGTTGAAAAAATTCTCATAAAATACTTGCAAAAAGAATTCAAGAAAACATCAGAAAGATTATCCACCATGATTAAGTGGGCTTCATTCCACACATGCAGTGGAAGATGATTTTATATAAAAACATCTGTCAATATAATTCGCTATATAAACAAACTGAGAAAAACCTTCACATGATCATCTCATTAGATGCTGAAATAGCCTTTGACAAAATCCCAAACTCTTACATGTTAAGAGTCTTGGAGAGATTAGGGATATAAGGGACATACCAAAACATAATAAAGGCAATTTACAACAAGCAAATAGCCAACAGCAAATTAAATGGAGGGAAATGCAAAGCAATTTTCCATTAAAACCAGGAACATGACAAGGCTGTCCACTCATTCCATGTTTATTCACTATAGTAGTTGAATTTAGAATTTCTATTACTGTCAAGGGAATAAAATGCTCTTACACAAATTAAAATGAACAGTAGCTGTAAAATAACAAAATAAAGTCTTTAATAAATATTAGTTGATATCATGATGGGTTAATTGAAGATTGAATTTGTGGTGTGATTTTGTACAGTGGTTCCCAGATCTGGCTGCATAGGACCACAAATCTGAAAGCTTTTTTTAAATACAAATATATGATATTCACTTTGGAAATTTTGATTTTATTTATCTTGGATGGGCTTAGGTTAGGTTCTTTATTTTCAAAATACTTTGATAATTATATTGTCTTCTCGGGCACGCTGAAAATGTTACATACTTTTAACAGATAGGAGAACTCTGTCTTGTAATTACTTTTTAGAGCGTTCTTCTCTGTGGCTTTATAAAGAATGTGGTGAAGATGATTCCTGGGGTACAGCAATTGTTTGGATTTGATGCAGAATCCGTGTATAGAAGTGAGGGCCATGTGGAGTTTTATTATGACTCCTTGTCACAGCCATCCCTTCTGCTGTGGTATTTTCTGTTGTTAAAGACAGAAACCCAGTGTAGGTAGGAACACACAGTGGAAGCTTTTTGGAAGAATATCAAACGACTTGGAATATATTTTTTAGAAGAAAGCAATAGAATGTAGTTCTTTAAAACATTTGAATGATGATTTTCTTCAGCAGCATTTTATAATTAGGTGTGATTTTTATTCAATAAGATTTTTGGTATGTGTAATCTTCCATTAGAATATATCAGGTAAAACGTTCTAATGTGAATGATTTTCTTTTTTTGTCTCTATGAGATCCTGAAAAGGGTTCACCCTTTTGCAAAATGCACTTAAATGATAATTATACCACTTTCTACTTTAGATATATAGCTTAAACAATGAAACTTGTTTCTAGTGTTAAATGCTTATATTTGTTGATGAAGAGAAACAATGTATCCTAAGTGGGAAAGAAAAACAGTTTCATACAAAGTCAGGGTTTTCATGGGATGTGCAATAAAGTGGTTTATTTCTTCAAATGTTGCTGATACAACATGTTTATTGTAAGTTCACTAGAATGCCTTTAAAAAAGCAATTAACTTTTTACAGACTTGTTTCTGATAGGTCATTTTAAGAAATCTAATTACTTCTCATATACTAACTACTTCCCTTTATTTGTTTCAGCAGTAAGAAAATGTATCTTAAAAATGTCTGTATAACAGTAGAATAATATAAATATAATCTTGGAACAAACCTCTCTTGAGATGGAGAGCTAATTCAACAATTTCCAGTTTTCTTTCAAGCACTATTTAGAATCTCTAAGCATAAACTTGTCACATTGGTTAATTTTTCCATTAAGTAATTTCTCTGATAACTATGCTCTTTCTTGTTAAAAATGTTAATTGAAATTACAGGATGCAGACTATATAAGTATTTCCTAAAATTTTATATTAGGTGAGAGAAAGGAAAAGCAATTGCCAATCCACTTTTTAAAAAAAAAAAAAATAATTCCCTCTCATCTATTGTAATTGCATTTCTTTGAGAGAAGTTTTAAAACATTGGCATTGTTTAAGTGTGAGATAGTAATATGTCAAGTGTCTGGGTAAATTTGTAGTCAATGGGTTCTGGCCATGAATAAATTTTAAATCCTGTAAGAAACGTGATGCCTGTGTAGTCTGTTGAGCTTGCCTGCAGACTCAAGTCTGTATGTCAGCCACACTCAGCCCAAGTCTGGCAGCTTGAAGGTAGGAGTTTCTTTCTTAGACCTCCCACTTCCCCATTCTTTATCTTAGGTCTTCACTAGACTCACCTGCATCTGCTCCTTCTTCAGTGCTGGAGTTCTGGATTTCTGTATTGTAAATACACCTTAGGACTCCCAGGAATCATTTTATAGTTTGTGTTATATATGATTATTTTTTGGCAGGACTTTTTTCTTTTAATTGGATATTTTATTTATTTGTGGAGAGCTTTTGGGGCCTCTTGGCAGGAATTTGACATTGGACCAGGACAAGAAAATAGGGCTACTCCAGGCAGGAATTTGACATTGGACCAGGACAAGAAAATAGGGCTACTCCAGGCAGGAATTTGATATTGGGCCAGGACAGGAAAGTAAGCTCAGAGAGGAATCTGACTTTAGGCTGGACAAAGAAGTAGGCTTCAGGCAAGCTCTGTCAGTCAACAGGTTCCCCTGCACAGGAGCAAGGATTAAAAAGAAAAAAAAAACAATTAGACAATGTTGTAGCATGACCCCAGCCAGTTCTGAGGCTGAGGTGAGTTTATTTTTTTCCTTTTATACCATTTTACACTTATCCATGCAAGTAATGAGGTCAGTTCTAGGTTAAGGAACAAACAAGGCAATAAACAAAGTCCTGTGATCGCTGCTTTTAAGGGCTTATCAGGATGACCAAGATATCTGAGCCTACTTCCCTGTCCTGGTCCAATGTCAAATTCCTGAAAAGCATCCCCAAAAGCTCTCTACATATTCCCCTTTTGTATTTCATAAACAAGACTGCATCTGTCTTAGGTTGTTCTGACAAGAATACCTTCCTCACCCATCATGAAATATGCATTATGAAAAGCAATGCATTTATGTCTTAGGTTGGTAAGGTTCTGTGCAGAACTTGCCTGTCTCTGACTGCCAGCCTCTTCAATTAATAACTATGTCTGAGGGTCCATTTTTAGTTTCAAGTCGTGTGTTTTGGCCACCAACATGTTGATTTTGTTAAAGGCAAGCTTTATCACAACAGACAAAAATAACAACATTCCTAGGATAAGAAGGGCTAGCATGGTCAAGCTACGTATGCCATTCTTGAAGATGGAAATACTGACCTCAGGTCATGAAAAAAGCAATACCTGCAGCATCAAAGCTCAGCAGAGCAGCATTCTTTAAATTTAGAATTTCACTATGCAAAACTAAAACATCCAGGTGTTAGAATTATGCTATAATTCTATAAACTGCAAGTGTCTATAAACTTTCCCAATTATAGTGACTATCATTGTAAATTTTAGAAGTAACATAAATCCATCATTGTTTAGCATGACACTTGAGTTGGCTTCTTACTCTTAAACTCTGAATCTCCTCTCCAATAATTTGAATAGTATCAATAAGAGCATCAAAATGCCTATCTAAATTCTCTTGAGTACTCTGAGCATTAGTGACATTTTTTGCTAAATGATTAACAAAAGTAGCTGTCTTAAACTTGGTGTGTCAAAGTAATTGCAGAAGCAATGGCACTCGCTATTAATGCATTAATTAAAGCTGCTACATCAGTGGTAGTCAAGCCCACTACCCTCTTGCTTCTGTTTAAAGCCTGACTCATTTCTTTCAGTATTTGCAAGACTTTCAGAATACCAAGGTTCTGTAATACTCACAGGCAATAAAACAAAAGCTAGTTGATTAACCACCATCAGACATGACAGATTTCAATGTATTGCAATTAGAAAGTGTACAATCAATACGACTTGTAGTAAATACTGTAGAAGAAACAAAAGTAATTTTAACATGACCAGTTAATAAAAGATTGGGAGTCTTAACACAAGCACTGACGCTTGTTCAAACTCCAAGTCCTATCCCAGTTTTATCTGTTGCTAACATCTTCATAAAGAACTCCAGAACAAATATGTCTCTGAAAATGTCCAGAACAAGCCTTCCAAATGAAGACCATTATTTCCAATATTAGATTTATTTCCAGACCAGTCCATGATTGAATCAGAATAACTTGTCACATTGAAGGAAGAAGACGAGTCATTACAACTTCTCTATTTAAATTTTTGAAGGCAGTTTCCACAGTCTCCATGTTCTCTGTCCCACAAGGTCTGAAAGTTTGAAGCAAGGCAACTTGTCCAGTTTGGGATATAGACAAGCAAAGGTGGGTCAGGAATATATGTCCAATAAAGTTTTCCATCATCTCTGTCTGGGCACTCAGCAACCTTACAGGTCAGCATCATCCTTTGTCCCAGCATCACCATGTCTCACCAATCACCCTGGAAGCCATCACACTCCTTCAGCATCCTAAAGAAAAAAAAAACCCACAAACATGCTTCTTCACTATATTAAATACCTGATCAGGACAATGCCATATGACAGTATGAGATACTTTCATTTCACCTAGGCATAAGTATGCATAATTGTAGAGTGACATAGACACTTGGAGAGTTCCTTGGCACTCAATTTCTAAAAATAAAAAGAGCATGATTTAAATAATTGTGTGATATATGAGGATATAACTGCCCTTTTTATTTCATAGAGATATTGTTTTAAAGTTCCATAATACCTTGTCTTTGAGAATTATATGGAATCTCAGTAATATGGCTAATATTAAATTGTCAACAGAAAGTCTCAAATGTTTGACTGCACTAGCCAGTCCCATTATTTGTTTTAATCTGATTTGGAACACCAAGCGTCGAGAAACAACTTAAGCAATGACTAATTACATTTTTAGTTGCTTCTCCTACTTGCAACTAGAAAGCCTGAGAAGGTGTCAATAGTCCACAAATAAACGTTTTAATTTTCTAAAACCAGAAATATGAGTAACATACATTTGACATAATTTATGAGGTTTAAGTCATTGGGGATTAATACCATTATGTAGTACATGTAGAAACAGAGGACACTGAGGACAAGTCTTTACAAATTGACTTGTACATTCTCTAGAACCAAATTGTCGTCTCAAGCTATTACTGTTTTGATAATGTAAAGAATGAGATTATTCAGCCAATTGTCCCTGTGTAAAGCCTATAATCTTCCTGGTATAGAAATCTGCTGTGACATTGCCCTAACTAAGGGGTTCAAGCAATCCAGTGTGAGCTCTTAAATGTCTTTTAGAGTTAAGGAATGGTATATACTCTTAAATTAAGTTGTATTTATATAAATATTGCAAAATTTGAGAATTAGCAGTGTCTGAAAAGGGAACAGTTTTGTGCAATTGTAAACCATTGGCTATCAGTATGCAAATTAAAAGCTTGATTTTCCAACATTTCAAAAACAGTGGTTACAGAACGTATATTTACATTTCGAATGTTATCCCCTTAACTGATTTCCCCTCTGCAAACCCTCTATTCCATCCCCACTTACCCTGCTTCTATTAGGGTGTTCCCCTACCCACCTACTCACTCCTGCTTCACCACCTCTACACTGGTGCATCAAGCCTTCACAGGACTAAGGGCCTCCCTCCCATCGATGCCAGATAAGGTCCCTTCAGCTCCTTCAGTCCTTCCCCTAACTCCTCCATTGGGGTCCTGGTGATCAGTCCCATGATTGACTTTGAGTATCTGCATCTATATTCATCAGGATCTGGCAGAGCCTCTCAGGGGACAGCTGTATCAGGTTCCTGTCAGTAAGTACTTCTTGGCATTAGCAATAGAGTCTAGGTTTGGTGTTTGCATGTGGGATGGATCCCCAGGTAGGGAAGTCTCTGGATGGCCTTTCCTTCACTCTCTGCTCCACTCTTTGTCCCTGTATTTCCCTTAGACAGGAGAAATTCTGGGTTAAAATATTGGAGAGGGGTGGGTGGTCCCATCTATCAACCAGGGGCCCTTGCCTAAATTCTGGATGTGGTCTTGATAGGTTCTCCCTCCCTTTTGTGGGGATATTTCAGCTAATGTCATCCCCGTGGGGTCCTGGGAGGCTTTCTTGGGATCTGGAGCTTTCTGGTTGCTGCCCTCAATTCTCCATACCCCATTGCTACACACCTTTGTTCAATCTGGACCCTCTGTACATCTTCCATATTCTCCCATACCAGATTCTGCCCCTTTTTTCGCCTCCCCCTCCTCTCTTCTTCCCAAGTCCCTCCCACTCTCTACTTCCCTTGATTATTCCATTTCTCCTTCTAAGTAGGACTGAAGAATCCACTATTTGGCCTTTCAGCAACCTGAGCTTTATCTGGTCTGTGAGTTGTATCATGGGTATTTCAAGCTCTTTGCCTATACTTACTTATCAGTGAGTACATAACATGTGTCTTCTTTTGTGGCTGAGTTACTTGACTCAGGATGATATTTTCTAGATTCATCCACTTGCCTGCAAATAACATGAAGTTGCTGTTTGTAATAACTGATTATTATTGAACTGTGTAAATGTATCACATTCTCTGGATCCATTCTGCTGTTGAAACTGAGTTGTTTCCAGTTTCTGGCTATTATAAATATGGCTGCCATGAACATGGTAGAGCATGTGTCCTAATTACATGTTGAAGCATCTTTTGAGTATATGCCCAGGAGTGGTATAGGTGGGTCCTCAGGTAGTACTATGTCTAATTTTTTGAGGAACTGGCAGACTGATTTCACAGTAGTTGTACCAGGTTGCAATTCCACCAAAAATGGAAGTGTGTTCCTCTTTTGCCACATCCTCATCAGCATCTGCTGTCACCTGAGTTTTTTATCTTAGCCATTCTGACTGGTGCGAGGTAGAATCTCAGGATCATTTTGATTTGCATTTCCTTGATGACTAAGAATATTGCTTCTCGGCCATTCAAGTTTTCTCAGTTGAGAATTCTTTGTTTAGCTCTGTTCCCCATTTTTTAATAGGGTTTTTGGTTTTCTGGAGTTTAATTTCTTGAGTTCTTTGTATATACTGGATATTAGCCCTCAATCAGATGTAGCATTGTTAAAGATCTTTTCCCAATCTGTTGGTTGCTGTTTTGTCCTATTGAGAGTGTTCTTTGCCTTACAGAAGCTTTGCAAATTTATGAGGTCCCATTTGTCAATTCTTGATCTTAGAGCACAAGCCATTGGTGTTTTGTTGAGGAAATTTTGTGTTCATGGCTTATCCCCACTTTCTCTTCTATTAGTTTCAGTGTATCTGGTTTTATGTGGAGGTCCTTGATTTACTTAGACTTGAGCTTTGTACAGGGAGATAAGAATGGGTCTATTTGCATTTTTCTACATGCTGATCTCCAGGTGAACCAGCACCATATGCTGAAAATGTTGTCTTTTTCACACTGGATGGTTTTAATTTCTTGGTCAAAGATCAAGTGACCACAGATGTGTGGGTTCATTTCTGGGTCTTCAATTCTATTCCATTGTTCTACCTGCCTGTCTCTGTAATAATATCATACAGTTTTTTTTTTTTTATCACTATTGCTCTGTAATACAGCTTGAAGTCAAGGATGGTGCTTCCTCCAAAAGTTCCTTAATTGTTGAGGATAGTTTTCACTATCCTGGGTTTTCTGTTATTTCAAATGAATTTGCAAATTGCTCTTTCTAACTCTATGAAGAATTGAGTTGGAATTTTGATGGGGATTGCATTGAATCTGTAGATTGCTTTTGGCAAGATGGCTATTTTTAAAATATTAATTCTGCCAATCCATGAGGATGGGAGATCTTTCCATCTTCTGAGATCTTCTTTGATTGCTTTCTTCAGAGACTTGAAATTGTTGTCATACAGATTTTCACTTACTTGGTTAGGGTCACACTGATGTATTTTATGTTTTTTGTGTCTATTGTGAAGGGTGTCACTTCCCTAATATTTTTTCTCAGCCTGTTTATCCTTTGAGTAGAGGAAGGCTACTGATTTGTTTGAGTTATTTTATATCCAGCCACTGTGCTGCAGTTGTTTATCAGGCTTAGTAGTTCTCTGGTGGAACTTTTGGGGTCATTCCAGTATACTATCATATCTGCAAATAGTAATATTTTGACTTTTTCCTTTCCAATTTGTATCCCTTTGGCCTCTGTTTGTTGTCTAATTGCTCTTCCTAGGACTTCAAGTACTATATTGAATAGGTAGGGCAGCCTTGTCTAGTCCCTGATTTTAGTGGGATTGCTTCAAGTTTCTCTCCATTTAGTTTGATGTTGGCTACTGGTTTGCTGTATATTGCTTATACACTATGTTTAGGTATGGGTCTTGAATGCCTGTTCTTTTCAAGATTTTTAAAATGAAGTGTTGTTGAATTTTGTCAAATGCTTTCTCAGCAACTAATAGGGTGATTATATGTTTTCTCTTTGAGTTTGTTTATATAGTGGATTATGTTGATGGATTTCCATCTACTGAACCATTCCTGCATCCCTGTAATGAAGCCTACTTGATCATGATGGATGATCATTTTAATGTATTCTTGGGTTTGGTTTGCGAGAATTTTAGTCAGTATATTGGTCTGAAGTTCTCCTTCTCTGTTGGGTTTTTGTGTGGTTTAGGAATAAGCATGGTTGTGGCTACATACAATGAATTGGGTAGTGTTTCCCTGTTTCTATTTTGTGGAATAGTTTGAAGAGTATTGGTAGTAGGTCGTCTATGAAGGTTTGATAGCATTTTGTACCTGGGCTTTTCTTGGGAGACTTTTGATGACTGCTTATATTTCTTTAGGAGTTACATGGTTATTTAGATAGTTTATCTGTTTGTGATTTACCTTTGGTACATGGTATCTGTCTAAAAAGTTGTCCATTTCCTCCAAATTTTCCAGTTTTGTTGAGTATAGGCCTTTGTAGTGGAATGTGAGAATTTTTTGAATTTTCTGTTTCTGTTGTTATGTCTCCCTTTTCAATTCTGATTTTGTTAATTTCGATACTGTCTCTGTGCCCTCTGGTTTGTTTGGCTAATGGTTTTTCTATCTTGTTGATTTCCTCATAAAACCAGCTCCTGGTTTTGTTGAGTCTTTGTATAGTTCTTTTTGTTTCTACTTGGTTGATTTCATCACAGAGTTTGATTATTTCCTGCTGTCTACTCCTCTTGGGTCTCTTTGCTTCTTTTTGTTCTAGAGTTTTCAGGTGGGCTGTCAAGCTGCTAGTGTATGCTTTCTCTAGTTTCTTTTTGTAGGCACTCAGAGATATGAGTTTTCCTCTTAGCACTGCTTTCATTGTATCCCATACGTTTTGGTATGTTGACCCTTCATTTTCATTAAATTCTAAAAAGTCTTTAATTTCTTTCTTCCTTGGCCAATTATCATTGAGCAAAGCATTGTTCAGTTTCCATGTGTATGTGGGTTTCTGTTGTTTTTTTTGTTATTGAAGACTAGATAGTTTTGTTCAGTTCCTTCACCTGTTTGGTTGTATTTTCCTGTAATTTTTTAATGGATCTTTGTGTTTTCTCTTTAAGGCCTTCTACCTGTTTACACGATTGTCCTGTATTTCTTTAAGGGAGGTATTGATGTACTTCTTAAACTCCTCTAATATCATCATGAGATGTGATTTTTAAATCAAAATCTTGCTTTTCCGGTGTGTTGGGAATATTCATGACTTACTGTGGTAGGAGCACTTAATTTTGATGATGCCAAATGGTCTTTGTTTTTCTTGCTTAAGTTGTTGTACTTGCCTCTTGCCATCTGTATATTTCTGGTGTCAGTTGGTCTTGCTGTCTCTGGCAGTGGCTTGACCCTCCTGTAAACTTGTGTGTCAGCACTACTGTTAGACCAGCTCTCTCTGGATAGAAATTGTGTATGGAGAACTCTGGCACAGGGTTAGCTTCCAGGAGATGGAAGCTGGAAAGATCCTGTCCCTGGCTCTCCCTTTGTTCCTGTGCCCTAAGGGTCCAGGGCTGGTCTCTCTTGGGCCAGGTATTTGAGCAGAAGTGCTGGTCTTTCCTTTGCTCTTACATGTGTCAGCACTCCTGGAAGACCAGGTCTTCCCTGGTGGGTTTTGGGTAGGGAGAGTTTGTTAAAGGGTCAGCTGTCTATGTACGACTTTTATAGTTCACTACTGCAGTGCATCCTTCATTATCAACTTTTGGAAAAATGTTAATTTTATGGAAAAGTATCTTTTATTTGCCAGATGTAATTGTCATCTTGGAAGCTTACTGATGAACAAGTTTACACATTCTAGCTCTTTCTGAACTCTGGCTGGCTGGTTCAACTCAGCTTTTCTGGCTACAACTACTCTTCAAGCTGACTGATTCAAACTGCTTCTTATTGAATTGCTCTGCTTGGCCTCATATTAACTCTGGCCATCTGTTCTAATCTTCTTGCTCCCCTATTCCTTCTCTAGCTCATTCTGTTTTCACCTGCAACCTGTCTCTGTAAAATTGCCCTAGTAAAACTGCCTCTCCTCTCTCTCTCCTCTCATTCTCTCCCTCCCTCTGTGTCCCTCTCGCCTACCCTTCCCTGCTCTCTTAAGTCACCTCTGTTTCCTGTTTGCTCTCATGAGAGTAGGACTTATCCTGTCTCTGACTCATTCTGTCAAATCTTTCTTTGATTTGTTACTTTGCCTTCCCTTCAATTAAATGTCACTGTTTAGGATTGAAGGCGTATAATAAAGGCGTGTCTGTATTCCAGCAAGAGGTATTTACTGTTGCTGTTGTCTTGGATGTGTATGTGTTTCTGTGTATGCACATGTGAATGAATGTATCTGAAGGTATGTATGGAGGTCAGAGAACAGCTTCTGAGAGATGCTCTGCTCTTTTGATCACAGGCTCCAAGGGTTGTGAGTGGTGTCTTTACCTACTGATGAGCTCCCTGGCCCTCATCAGCATTCTTTATCTAGCTTTACATTTTTTCTTTCTTGGATTTCTGGCTAAAGAGGTCCCTTGGGAACTCTAAATAACCCAGGTTGTTGCCAAGACTACAGGCTGCTCTCCACAAATTGACAGCAAGTCCCCATTACTGAAGACAATATCTACATAATTCACTGAATTTGAATAGGTCAAGGTGGTGAATAGGCATAGGTCTTCACTCCCATGCTCTAGAGTATTTAGTAGAGGAAGGCACTTTGCACACTATTAGAGCAGAAGCACAACACCAACTCAGTTACCAACCTGCATGGTTGTCTTCCCTGCAGGATGTGCCACTGGAAATGTGGCATACGGTTTGTGGGAGTAACCAACCTGTAGAGAGAATATGTGTGTTGTATGGCTGCATCACCTGTCAATTAAAAAGCCTATGACCTATGGCTTAGGTAAGAAATAGAGATGAGACATCTGGAAGGCAAAAAGGATTCTAGGAGGAGAGCCAAGTGGGAGATTTGCCAGGAAGATGTGATGAGATGGATACATGGGACCTGAGCACAGGTAACCAGCCATGTGGCAGAATGTAGGCTAGAAAAATGGGGTATCTTTATTTATATCTAGTCAGAGATGAGACTAGATATATGGCCAAGGTACTTATAAATATATTTTGGGTTTGTGCCTTATTTCTGGTGGCATGGAACGCGGAAGAAAAACCAGGGCCTAATTTCAACCAACCAGTCAAATCTGATTTGACTGAAGGCCTACTCTATGAGGTGGAACCCATGCTTGACACTGCTTGGGTGATCAAGAGTGTGAGACTAGATAGCCCAGTGACCTAGGGCAAAACTAAATACTACTGTTCCTGATAGGAACAGATACACTAACCCACAGCCTGACATTATGCAGAGAGTGAGAAGTCTTGCACCATTCACCTGTAAGTGGGATTTTTCTTTCCCCACAGGGAACCTTGATGAGGTGGAAGAAGGAGTTTAAAAGTCAGAAGAGAGGATAGAGAACACCAGGAGGGCAAAGCCCTCTAACTTAACAAGATTGATGCATGTATGACTTCACAGAGACTAAGGCAGCATGTACAGGACCTGTGCAGATGGGATCCTAGATTTGGAAGAATAGGATACACACCTCCATTTCTAACCCAGAAGCTATCTCCAATTGATATCCACTTGCAAAGGAAAATTTAGTTTCCGTCAAGAGAGACTCATGGGTAAACAAACGACTCTTTTTTTTTTTTTTTTTTTAATTAACTTGAGTATTTCTTATTTACATTTTGAGTGTTATTCCCTTTCCCGGATTCCGGGCAAACATCCCCCTCCCCCCTCCCCTTCCTTATTCGTGTTCCCCTCCCCATCCTCCCCCCATTGCCGCCCTCCCCCCAACAATCTAGTTCACTGGGTGTTCAGTCTTAGCAGGACCCAGGGCTTCCCCTTCCACTGGTGCTCTTACTAGAATATTCATTGCTACCTATGAGGTCAGAGTCCAAGGTCAGTCCATGTATAGTCTTTAGGTAGTGGCTTAGTCCCTGGAAGCTCTGGTTGCTTGGCATTGTTGTTCATAAGGGGTCTCGAGCCCCTTCATGCTTTCCAGTTCTTTCTCTGATTCCTTCAACGGGGGTCCTGTTCTCAGTTCAGTGGTCTGCTGCTGGCATTCGCCTCTGTATTTGCTGTATTCTGGCTATGTCTCTCAGGAGTGATCTACATCCGGCTCCTGTCGGTCTGCACTTCTTTGCTTCATCCATCTTGTCTAATTGGGTGGCTGTATATGTATGGGCCACATGTGGGGCAGGCTCTGGATGGGTGTTCCTTCTGTGTCTGTTTTAATCTTTGCCTCTCTATTCCCTGCCAAAGGTATTCTGGTTCCCCTTTTAAAGAAGGAGTGAAGCATTTACATTTTGATCATCTGTCTTGAGTTTCATGTGTTCTAGGCATCTAGGGTAATTCAAGCATTTGGGCTAATAGCCACTTATCAATGAGTGCATACCACGTGTGTTTTTCTGTGATTGGGTTACCTCACTCAGGATGATATTTTCCAGTTCCAACCATTTGCCTACGAATTTCATAAGGTCATTGTTTTTGATAGCTGAGTAATATTCCATTGTGTAGATGTACCACATTTTCTGTATCCATTCCTCTGTTGAAGGGCATCTGGGTTCTTTCCAGCTTCTGGCTATTATAAATAAGGCTGTTATGAACATAGTGGAGCACGTGTCTTTTTTATATGTTGGGGCATCTTTTGGGTATATGCCCAAGAGAGGTATAGCTGGATCCTCAGGCAGTTCAATGTCCAATTTTCTGAGGAACCTCCAGACTGATTTCCAGAATGGTTGTACCAGTCTGCAATCCCACCAACAATGGAGGAGTGTTCCTCTTTCTCCGCATCCTTGCCAGCATTTGCTGTCCCCTAAGTTTTTGATCTTAGCCATTCTCACTGGTGTGAGGTGAAATCTCAGGGTTGTTTTGATTTGCATTTCCCTTATGACTAAAGATGTTGAATATTTCTTTTTGTTCTAGAGCTTTTAGGTGTGCTGTCAAGCTGCTGACATATGCTCTTTCCTGTTTCTTTCTGCAGGCACTCAGCGCTATGAGTTTTCCTCTTAGCACAGCTTTCATTGTGTCCCATAAGTTTGGGTATGTTGTACCTTCATTTTCATTAAATTCTAAAAAGTCTTTAATTTCTTTCTTTATTTCTTCCTTGACCAGGTTATCATTGAGTAGAGCATTGTTCAATTTCCACGTATATGTGGGCATTCTTCCCTTATTGTTATTGAAGACCAGTTTTAGGCCGTGGTCCGATAGCACGCATGGGATTATTTCTATCTTTCTGTACCTGTTGAGGCCCATTTTTTGACCAATTATATGGTCAATTTTGGAGAAAGTACCATGAGGAGCTGAGAAGAAGGTATATCCTTTTGCTTTAGGATAGAATGTTCTATAAATATCCGTTAAGTCCATTTGGCTCATGACTTCTCTTAGTCTGTCTACGTCTCTGTTTAATTTCTGTTTCCATGATCTGTCCATTGATGAGAGTGGGGTGTTGAAAGCTCCTACTATTATTGTGTGAGGTGCAATGTGTGTTTTGAGCTTTAGTAAGGTTTCTTTTACGTATGTAGGTACCCTTGTATTTGGGGCATAGATATTTAGGATTGAGAGTTCATCTTGGTGGATTTTTCCTTTGATGAATATGAAGTGTCCTTCCTTATCTTTTTTGATGACTTTTAGTTGAAAATTGATTTTATTTGATATTAGAATGGCTACTCCAGCTTGCTTCTTCTGACCATTTGCTTGGAAAGTTGTTTTCCAGCCTTTCACTCTGAGGTAGTGTCTGTCTTTGTCTCTGAGGTGTGTTTCCTGTAGGCAGCAGAATGCAGGATCCTCATTGTGTATCCAGTTTGTTAATCTATGTCTTTTTATTGGGGAGTTGAGACCATTGATGTTGAGAGATATTAAGGAATAGTTATTATTGCTTCCTGTTATATTCATATTTGGATGTGAGGTTATGTTTGTGTGCTTTTCTTCTCATTGTTTTGTTGCCAAGATGATTAGTTTCTTGCTTCTTCTAGGGTATAGCTTGCCTCCTTATGTTGGGCTTTACCATTTATTATCCTTTGCAGTGCTGGATTTGTAGAAAGATATTGTGTAAATTTGGTTTTGTCATGGAATATCTTGGTTTCTCCATCTATGTTAATTGAGAGTTTTGCAGGATACAGTAATCTGGGCTGGCATTTGTGTTCTCTTAGGGTCTGTTTGACATCTGTCCAGGATCTTCTGGGTTTCATAGTTTCTGGCGAAAAGTCTGGTGTGATTCTGATAGGTCTGCCTTTATATGTTACTTGACCTTTTTCCCTTACTGCTTTTAATATTCTTTCTTTATTTTGTGCGTTTGGTGTTTTGACTATTATGCGACGGGAGGAGTTTCTTTTATGGTCCAATCTATTTGGAGTTCTGTAGGCTTCTTGTATGCTTATGGGTATCTCTTTCTTTAGGTTAGGGAAGTTTTCTTCTATGATTTTGTTGAAGATATTTACTGGTCCTTTGAGCTGGGAGTCTTCACTCTCTTCTATACCTATTATCCTTAGGTTTGATCTTCTCATTGAGTCCTGGATTTCCTGTACGTTTTGGACCAGTAGCTTTTTCTGCTTTACATTATCTTTGACAGTTGAATCAATGATTTCTATGGAATCTTCTGCTCCTGAGATTCTCTCTTCCATCTCTTGTATTCTGTTGGTGAAGGTCGTATCTACAGCTCCTTGTCTCTTCTTTTGGTTTTCTATATCCAGGGTTGTTTCCATGTGTTCTTTCTTGATTGCTTCTATTTCCATTTTTAATTCCTTCAACTGTTTGATTGTGTTTTCCTCGAATTGTTTCAGGGATTTTTGTCACTCCTCTCTATGTGCTCCTACTTGTTTATTTATGCTTTCCTGGAATTCTTTTAGGGATTTTTGCGATTCCTCTCTGTAGGCTTCTACTTGTTCTCTAAGGGAGTTCTTCACGTCTTTCTTGAAGTCCTCCAGCATCATGATCAATTATGATTTTGAAACTAGATCTTGCTTTTCTGGTGTGTTTGGATATTCCGTGTTTGCTTTGGTGGGAGAATTGGGCTCCGATGATGCCATGTAGTCTTGGTTTCTGTTGCTTGTGTTCCTGCGCTTGCCTCTCGCCATCAGATTATCTCTAGTGTTACTTTGTTCTGCTATTTCTGACAGTGGCTAGACTGTCCTATAAGCCTGTGTTTCAGGAGTGCTGTAGACCTGTTTTCCTATTTCCTTTCAGCCAGTTATGGGGACAGAGTGTTCTGCTTTCAGGCGTGTAGTTTTTCCTATCTACAGGTCTTCAGCTGTTCCTGTGGGCCTGTGTCTTGAGTTCACCAGGCAGGTCATTTTCAGCAGAAAAGTTGGTCTCACCTGTGGTCCTGAGGCTCAAGTTTGCTCATGGGGTGTTGCTTATGAGCTCTCCGTGGCCGCAGCAACCAGGAAGATCTGCGCCGCCCTTTCTGGGAGCTTCCGTGCTCCAGGGTTCCAGATGGCGTTTGGTGTTTTCCTCTGGAATCAGTAATGTGTGCAGAGTGCAGTCTCCCAGGCGTGTCTGCCTCTCTGAAAGTTTAGCTCTCCCTCCCATGGGATTTGGGTGCAGAGAACTGTTTATCCGGTCGGTCCCTTCAGGTTCTGGCGGTGTCTCAGATGCAGCGGACCTGCTGCTCCTGGGCCCTCCTCTACGGGAACCCAGAGGCCGTATACAGTTTCCTCTTGGGCCAGGGATGTGGGCAGGGGTGGGCAGTGTTGGTGGTCTCTTCCGCTCTGCAGTCTCAGGAGTGCCCACCTGACCAGGCGGTGAGGTCTCTCTCCCACAGGGTTTGGAAGTAGAGAGCTGCTGCGGGCAGGGATCCGCCAGTTTGGGACTCCCGCTAAATACTGGAAGTGTCCGGTCCTAGAGGAATTTTGCCTCTGTGTCCTGAGTTCACCAGGCAGGTCGCTTGCAGCAGAAAAGTTGGTCTTACCTGTGGTCCCGAGGCTCAAGTTTGCTCATGGGGTGTTGCTTATGAGCTCTCCGCGGCCGCAGCAACCAACAAACAACTCTTAATGGCAGCCTGCATGCCCAGCATTAGATGGCCAGCAGAAAATGAACTCAGCAGCATCGTTGGGTGTGACATGTCTCATAATGTTGTTACAGGATGATTCTTCTTTGGCTTCTTCTTTTCCTCCTCTGTCTCCTCATCTCCCCTCCTTCTCCTCCCCCCTTTTAAATTTTATCTTATTGTTTTTATTACACAAACATAAACAAATCTTTGCATATATGTTTCATCTCTCATTCTATCATATAAATTCTTTGTCTGTCTGTCTGTCTGTCTGTCTGTCTGTCTATGCACCTATATACATACCTATCTGTAATATAATATAATGGCTTCCAATTTAGTGTTTTAATCAGACTCTTGAATGTGGGAATGAGCATGTCTCTGACCCTTGTGCATTCTCTCTAGCTTTTCCTTCTGTTGATTTTTTTTGCCCAATTCTGATGTGTTAGATTTTAACCTTATGTTATTATGATCCCTTAGAAGAGTGTTTTCTAGTGAAAGACAGGAAGAGTGTGGCTATGGATGGCAGTGGAGGTAGGGGAGAACAAGAAAGAGTAGAGGGAGAGGGAACTGTTATCAGGATATATTAAGTGAGAAAAAAAAGCCTTTTCAATACAAGGGGAGAAGAAGACTCATTATGGTCTAATTTTCTTGTGGCAGGAACACCTTCTTGAGTGATTTCTTCAGACTGTGTATACCAGGGAGACTATTTTTCTTTTTCATTGTGCCAGTTCAATAAAATTGTTCTTAACTCAGTCTTTCACAAACTGCATTCATTCTTATCATTTATTCTTTTAAAAAATAGTCAAGAACTTCAGTTTAGATATCTCCCTTTCATTTCTTCCCTTGTCTTCCTCTGTACTGTTGGTGATTTCAAGTCTTAATTTTTACTGTTTATTTCAGCTTCCTCATGAAAAGATCTTCAATTTTCTAATATTTTATTTTAAAGGTATTTCTTGAAAAGAATGCCAAAGTTTAAATGTCATTTGGCAGATCTAACTATACTTTGTTCACCTTTGGGATTTCTTTCATAGTTTGCAATTTTTACTTCCTCTCAGA